>NC_133663.1:89324517-89624517 GCF_037893015.1 Macrotis lagotis
GAATATTTTTGTACAAGTAATGTTTTTACCCTTTTTCATCATCTCTTCAGGGTACAGACCCAGTAGTGGTATTGCTGGATCAAAGGGTATGCACAGTTTTGTTGCCCTTTGGGTGTAGTTCCAAATTTCTTTCCAGAAAGGTTGGATGAGTTCACAGCTCCACCAACAATGTAATAGTGTCCCAGATTTCCCACAACCCTTCCAACAATGATCATTATCTTTTCGGATCATATGGGCCAGTCTGAGAGGTGTGAGGTGGTACCTCAGAGAAGCTTTAATTTGCAAAAAATGCTCACTATTGATCAGAGAAATGCAAATTAAAATAATTCTGAGGTATCATCTCATACCTATCACATTAATCATTTTCCTTTTTTGTCATTTAATACTGGATGTTGAGGAATAAAACTCTACCCTTTGATCCAGCAATACCACTGGATCTTTATCTCAAAGAGATCATTAAAAAATATCAGCTCTTTTTGTAGTGGCAAAGAATTGGACATTGAGAGGATGTCCATCAATTGGGGAATGGCTGAATGTTATAATATATAATTGTGATGGGAGTACTATTCTATAAGAAATCATGAGCAGTGAACTTTAGAAAAGCAGTAAAAGACTTGCATTAACTGAGGCTGAATGAAGTGAGCAGAACCAGGAGAATATTATGCACACCATCAGCAACACTGTGAGATGATCAACTCTGATTGACTTGACTCCTCTCAATAGTTCAGCGATCAAAGACAATTCCAAAAGATTTATGGTGGAAAATACCATCTATATCCAGTGAATTCTGTTCACTTTTGAAAACTTCTTTTGTGTTTTTTCTTTCTTTCTCATGATTTCCCCTGTACCCCCCACCCCCTTTCATTCTGGTTCTTCTTTCACAACATGACTAATATGGAACTATGTTAAATATAATTGTAGATATACAACCTACATCAGATTGTTGTTGGGGGGAAGGAGAGGAAGGGAGGGTGTTAACTCAAAAGCTTACAAAACAATAAATGTTGAAAACTATCTTTGCATGTAATTGGAAAAAATAAAATAACACTGGATTAAAAAAAAACAACATTCAGTGTAACAGATCACAAAAGTGGGTATCCTTCTGAACAAATGATGTAAGCATTCAGGGTTTACTTAGAAGGTATTAACCCTATAGTAGTAATTAGTATACATGAGGTTGACTAATTTGATTTTAGTAGTCTTTCACTAAGGTCTTCTTGTTATCAAAGGAGACTAACTGATCTTTTGAATATATAAAAATAGCCAACATAAACAAAGATATCAGAGTCTAATTGGGAATTATATTTCCTTTGAAAATTAATAGAGAAGCATTATGGTTTCAACAAACTGAATTTTCTAAGTATGGTTCATTTTCTAGAATCTAATCATCTTTGTGTAAACTAACAAATACAAAAAATCTTAATAAAAGTTAATAAATCTTAGAAGTTAAAGACCAGACTCTACACCTACCTCAGTGTCACAGTCAATGAAGTAAGGGAATCAATTAGAGGGTCTTCCCAATATCTCCTGGAGTGACTGGGATTCCTCCAAAAACTAATTCTTTAAATAACTGAGGATGAGAGTGGACAGGAATGTAGAAAAATGAAATTGAAAGGGAGTATCTCCAAGTTGTTATTGTTATCTTCTGATTTCCAAATATACATTATTGGCTTTAAACATGAAATTCTGGGATAAGCTATTTAGAATGAAAATATCCCATTCCCATCCTACTTCTGAAATTGTGATTATATTAATATAAAAAATAAGCATGATTATCAACACAATGTCATTCATCATATATATTCTCGATATTCTTCAAAACACTTTAACATATTACTCTCAATTTAACACAAGTCACCATGGAAAGCAGGCAGGTAGGCATAAGTTTACAGTAGCAAAGCTTGGATTTGAATCCAAGTCTTGTGTTTCCTAGTCCAAGAGCAATGTGGTTTTATATGTTTTTGTGTTTATAGTATATTATTAATGTCTTGGATACAAAAGATTATATTTATTTAAATTAAAGGTTTGTTTTCTCAGAACAAGTAGTTTCTTCTGAATAGGTAAAATTTTTCCAGACTTGTGTGAAACAAATATATTTTCTCTAACTTTTAGATGCAATTATTATTATTATCATTATTATTGTTGTTGTTGTTGTTATTGTTACCTTTTTTCAGGATCTTGCTGCAAACACAGTTCTACCAAGCTATGGAAAGCAGGAGAAAAAGCTTTTGAGGAGGGAGTCTGTAGTCTGTCACTGGTCACTGTACGTGTCAAGCTAGATACCAGCACACTTTCTCCAATTCCAGAGTCAACACCAGAGCGGGAATTTTTTAATCTGGATTCTGCTTGAAGGGATGCATTTTTCTCCAAAGGGCAAGAAGGAGAACCTTTCAATTTTTGTAATAGCATCTAGGAGAAAGAAAATTTTCACTCAGATAAAATGTTCCTTTTAAAAAAATTTTGTTTTTTCCAATTACATTTAAAAACAATTTTTAATATCATTTTTTTCAATTTTGAGTTCCAACATCTCTGTCTCTTCCTCCCCAACCCTGCCTTCCTAGAGATGTCAAGCAATTCTATGTAAATCATAAATGTGCAATCATGCAAAACATATTTCCTTAGTGGTTATGTTGTGAAAGAAAACACAGACCAAAAAAAAGAAAATCATGAAAAAAATGAAGTGAAAAATGCTTTGATCTGTATTTGACAGCATCCATTCTTTTTCTGGAGGTGGATGGCATTTTTTCAAGATGAATCCTTTGGAATCAATCTTGGATCATTCTATTGCTGAGAATAACTTAAGTTATTCACAGATGATCACTGTTCCATAATTCACATTGCATCAATTTTTTTTGGAGTGGTTGCAGTGAAAGAAAGTGTGTGAAGTTGGGGTGTGTTTTGTGATCAAAACTAATCTAAGTCAACAAGCTTACCTACCAACAAGCTAATGCTACCAAAAGGAGTGAATGATAGGCTCATGACAATGAGATTGCCACCTGCAGGGAAACACCATTATCAGTGTCTATGCTCCCACCATGACGAATCTTGATGAAGTCAAAGAAAAATTTTATGAAGACTTGGAAACCCTTATCATCAATGTATCAAAAGAACACCAGTTTATAATTCTGGGTGACTTTAATGCCAGAGGAGACTCAGATTACCAAACATAGCAAGGAGTACTTGGAAATATCAACATCAATAGTCACCTACTACTGAAAACTTGTGCATCTTATGACCCTTCTCATCATAAGCATTGTCTTCCATTTACCTAAACTCAACAAAATTTTCTGGATGCACCCTTGCAGCAAACACTGGCATCTAATAGACTATGTGATTGTAAAGAGAAGAGACAGACAGGATGTGAGAGTGACAAACACAATGTTTTTGTAGGGTGCTGGACTGATCACAAACTCATCCTCTCCAAGCTAAATTTTCACAACCTAAGCACTGGCCACAAGGCAAAATGACTCTCAGAAGAATTAAAGATTAGAGTGGGAAACAGTTTGTTGCTAACTTGGAGGAAAAGTTGAGCCAACACACAGATGGTAAAAGTGGAGCAGAAGAGTGGGCAGGTTTCAAAGATTTGATGTGCAGAATTGCATCTGTTCATCTGGATCAGAACACTCACAAACATCAAAATGATTTTGATGAAAATGATGGGGAAAATACAGAAGCTACTAAATGAAAAAAATGAGAACTCTATAGTGTTTATCTGAAGGATAGTTCATCCACTTCTAAGAAGGCAGCATTTAATTCCATCAAAAGTAAAGTAGAAGTGAAGCTTAGAGAGACAGGACTCTTGGCTCAGAAAGAAGAGAGAGATAAAAATACAATTTTATGTGGTTAGTAACAATCTAAAGTGGCTTAATGATGACCTGAAGGCTATTTATGGGCCAAAGACTTATGGTACATCTCAACTCCCCAGTGCTGATGGAGTGATACTGATTGATGATAGGGACATGATCTCAGAACACTTCCATAGTGTTCTTAACATACCATCATCAACCAATGAAGAAGTCACTGACCCTTTACCTCAAGTTGAAGTCAATCCATCTCAAGTTGAATTCCAACTGAAGAAGAGGTTTTGAATGCCATTAGGCTCCTTTCATGTGACAGAGCCCCTGGTACTGATTCTATTCCAGCTGAGACCTACAAGGTAGGGAGTTCATTGCTCATCCAAAAGCTGACTGAAATTTTCCAGGTAATATGGCATGCGAAGGTTATCCCCCAGGAATTCAAGGATGCCTCCATTGTCCATCTCTATAAAGGTAAAGGGAATAGAAAGTCCAGTGACAATCACAGGGGTGTTTCTCATTTAGTCATTGCTGGTAAGATTCTTGTCAGAGTCGTCCTCAATAAGCTGATCCTTCACCTAGAAGATGGTCACTTCCCTGAGAACCAGTGCAGCTTTAGAAGGGAACAGTTGACACAGTGTTTGCTACACAACAACTCCAGAAGGAATGCCAGGGGCAGAACAGAAAGAAGTCTGTATACAACTATATTAAAGGCCTTGGTCAGATCTACAAACATCAGTCAAGAAGGCTTATAGAAAATTATGTCAAACTTTAGTTGCCCAGAGAAGTTCATCAGTTCATCAATTTCATGACAGCATATTTGCTCAGGTTGTAAATGATGCTCTTGTGATTTCCCAGGCACCAATGGAGTGAAACAAGGTTGTGTCCTTGGTCCCATGCTTTTTACAATGATGTTTTCAACCATATTATCCAACACCTTCACTTAGGATGAACATGGCATCATGGTCAGTTACCACACTGATAGTAAAATCTTCAACTTGAAAAGGCTACAAGCCAAGACCAAAGTGGAGGGAGTGTTGGTGCATGAGCTTCTGTTTGCAGATGACTATGCATTCACTGCAGCCTTTGAAGCTGAGATGCAAAAAAGTATGGATAGATGCTCTATTGCTTGTGCTAATTTTGGTCTAACAATTAAATATCAAGAATTTCACAGGAGCTCCATCAGCCAGCACTACACCATCCATATGTAGAACCATTATTTACCACAAATGGAGAAGTTTTGAACGCTGTAGATAAATTCACTTACCTTGGCAGTACACTTTCCAGGGAGACACACACATTGATAATGAGGTTGACACTGGCATTATATTTGCGAGGCTCTGAAAGCAAGTGTGGGAAAGAAGAGGTATTACCTCTTCTACCAAATTGAAGGTCGACAGAGCCATTGTGCTGACCTCATGGCTGTATGCCTGTGAAACCATGTCGGTCTACCAATGCCATGCTAGGAAACTGATTCACTTCCATTTAAATTGTCTTAGGAAGATTCTGAAAATCACCTGGCAGGAGAAGATACTAAGACACTGAGGTCCTTTCTCAGGTAAACTGCCTAGCATTCTCATGTTATTAGAGAGTGCAACTATAATGGGCTGGACATATGGTTAGAATGCCAAATGTATGCTTCCCCAAAATATGATTTTTATAGAGAATTCACACAGGGCAAATACTCAGGGAGTCAAAAGAAGTGATACAGAGACACCCTAAAGGTCTCTCTTAATAACTTTAGAATTGAATGTGCAACAAGGTGGTAGCACAGAACCACCCAATATGGTATGCCCTCATCAGAGAGGAATCTATGAACAAGGCAGAATTGAAGCAGTTCAAAGGAAACATGAGATATGTAAGCTTTGTGTAAATTCCCCAGGTGTTCACATGGACTATTTGTGTCCAACCTGTGGTAGAGCATTCCAAGCTAAGACTGGTTTAATCAGCCACAGTCAGACACACTGTAATTTGTCTCTAACATAGTTATGTTATTTTGGTCTTCTTTGATAATGAACAAGAACCAAGAACCAAATTAATTTAGGTAGAACTGTCATTTTTATTATACAGGCTCAGCCTATGCAATGAATATTTTTCCAATTCTTCAAATCTGACTTAGTGTAAAAAGTGTTTTGTAATTGTGTTCAAGTACTTCCAGGGTTTTTCTTGAAGTTAGGTAGACTACCAAGAACTGTATATTGTTGACAGTTATTTTAAATGGAATATCTCAGGGTGGCTAGGTGGCACAGAGGATAAAGGACTGGCCCTGGAGTCAGGAGTACCTGGGTTCAAATCCAGTCTCAGACACTTAATAATTACCTAGCTGTGTAGTCTTGGGCAAGCCACTTAACCCCATTTGCCTTGCAAAAAAATAATAATAATAAAATAAATACATGGAATCTCTCATTGCTGAATTTTGTTGGTAATATGGAGAAAAATGCTGATGATTTACATGCGTTTATTTTATAATCTTCAATTTGCTAACATTGCTATTATTTTATCTGGTTTTATAAATGATTCTCTAAGCATTCCAACATATCATCAGCATAGTGATAGTTTGTTTCCTCACCACCTATTCAAATTCGTTCAGTTTCTTTTTGGAAAACCATTTCTAGTATAATATTGAATAATAGCAGTGATCGTGGGTTCACCCCGATCTTACTGGGAAGGCTTCTAGCTTATCTGCATTACAAATAGGTGATACTTATTATTTTAAGAAAAGTTTCACTTATTCCTATACTTTCTAGTGTTTTAAATAGGAATGACTTTGTACTTTGTCAAAAGCTTATGGTGAATTATATTAATAGTTTCTCAAATATTGAACTAGCCTGGCATTCCTGGTATAAGTCCCACCTGGTCATAGTGTATGATCATTGTGATACACTACTGTAATCTCCTTGCTAGTATTTTATTAAGATTTTTTGCAATATTTATTAGGAAAATTGCTCTATAGTTTTCTTCCTCTGTTTTTGCTCTTCCTGGTTTAAGTATAAATATCATTTTAAAAGAAATTTGGAAGAACTTCTTCCTTGTCTATTTTTCCAAATAATATTGGAATTAATTGTTCACTTATGAATCCATCTGGTCCTGGGGATTTTTTTCCTTAGGAAACTTGTTAATTGGTTTATTTTTCTAAAATAGTGTTATTTAAGTATTCTATATTCTCTTCTGTTAATCTGGGCAATTTATATTTTTGTAAATATTTATCTATTTCACTTAAAAGTGTTAGATTTATTGTCAAATAGTTGGGCAAAATAGCTCCTAATGATTGTTTTAATTTAGCAAATTTACTCATTTCATTGGTTTTCTTCTTTCTTTTTAACCAAATTCAATGGCTTGTCTATTTTATTATTTTTCATCATAAAAACCAGCTCCTAGTGTTATTTAAGAAGTCACTGTTTTCTTACTTTCAAATCCAATTTGATTTCAATTTCTCCTTTGATTTTCAGGATTCTCTTTTGATGTTGAATTGAGCATTTTAAAAATTTGTTCTTTTTTTAGTATTTTTAGCTAAATGGCCAATTCATTGATCTGCTCTTTCTCTATTTTACTGATGTAAGCATTTAGACATATACGTTTTCCCCTAAGTAATTGCTGTGTCTATATCCCATAAATTATAGAATATTGTCTCGTTGCTATTCTCTTTTTTAAAAAATTTTATTTATTTAAGGCAACAGGGTTAAGTGACTTGCCCAAGATCACTAGCCCAACAGCAAGGCAATTAGGTATCTGAGGCCGGATTTGAACTCTCAAGTCTTCCTGACTCCAGCCTGTGCTTTATCCACTGTACCACCTAGCTGCCCCTGTTATTCCCTTTAATGAAATTACTATTTCAATGACAATGATTTGTTCTTTTACTCATTCATTCCTTAGGATTCCAATTAATTTTTAATCTACATTTTTAAAGCCCTCTACTGAGGATCTGGAAAGGAAGCATTTAATATTTCTGCTTTTCTGCATTGGATAGTAAGGTTTTTGGATCCTAATACATGATCAATCTTTGTGTAGATGCTATGTACAACAAGAAAAAATATATACATTCTTCTATTTCCATTCAATTTTCTCCAAAGGTCTACTCTATCTAACTTTTCCAAAATTCTGTTCATTTCCTTAACTTCTTTCTAGTTTGTTGTTTGTAAAATTTACCTGTTTCTGAAAGGGCAGAGTTGAGATCTCCCACTATTATGGTTTTACTGTCTCTTTTCTCTTAAAACTCATTTAACTTTTCTTTTAAGAACCTGGATGCTTTATTATTTGATATATATTAATTTAGTACTGGTATCTTTTAGTCAAATGTGGTTTCTCTTTTATCTCTTTTAATTAGATCTATTTTTGCTTTCATTTGTCTGAGACCATAATTGCTATCCTTACTTTTTTTTAATTTCAGTTGACACATAATAATATTCTTCTCTAAAACTTTACCTTTACTGTGTATGTCTCTGATTCAAGTGAGTTGTTTGGTTTTTTTAAACCTATTGTAGGATTCTGGTTTTTAATCCATTCTTTTATCTGTTTCCATTTTATGGGTGAGTTCTTTCCATTCAGAGCTATGATTATTAACTAGTTTATTTCTTTCCATTCTTCTTTTTTCCTAATTTATTTTTCTCTCTCTCTCTTCTTTTACCCCATCCCATCTCAAAATTGTGCTTCTGACCAGTCTCCCCCAACCTATCTTCCACTGGAATAGGCCTCCCTTCCATCTTCCTTCCCAGTGGGGTGAGATAGATTTCTATACCCAACTGAGTGTATATTTCCTCTTTAAACCAATTCTGATGAGAGTAAACTTCAAGTGTTGCCTGACATCCCATTATCTTCCCTTCCATTGCAAAAGATTTTTTCATGCCTCTTTTTGTGTGCGATAAGTTATCCCACTGTACTTCTTCCTTCCCACTTCTCCCAATACATATGTTCCTTTTTTCTCACCCTTTAATTAAAAAAGAAATTTTTATATCATCCCATCATAGACAACTTATAATCAGGCCCTTTCTCTATGTCTAGTTCTTCTAACTGCCCTAATTAAGAAAATTTTCTTAGATGTTAAAAGTATCATCTCCCATGTAGAATATAAGTAGTTTAACCTTATTAATTCCTTGTTATTTCTTGTTCCTGTTTACCTTTTTTATGCTTCTTGTGAATCTTGTGTTTAAATGTTAAATTTTTCTATTCAGCTCTGGTCTTTTCATCAGTCATACTTGATATTTTATTAAATAACCACGTTTTTTTCTTCTGAAAGATTATACTCAATTTTACTGCATAGATGGTTCTTGGCTTCATTCACTTATATTGGTACTATGGCTCCAGAATTCATTTTAAGGCCTTATTTTCCATGTTGTTTGAAGGGGAATTTGGGAGAGTTCATCCAGTTTCCTGCCTTTAATCCACCATCTTGTATCTATTCCTCCTAAAAATGTTCCTTCTTTAATTCTAGCTCCTTTGCCTTCTGAAATATCATATTCAAAGTCCTCCTATCCCCTGATGTAGAAGCTATTAAATCTTGTGCTGTCCTGAATGGAACTCCACACTATTGGAATTATTTTTTCTGGTTGTTTGCAATATTTTCTTCTTGACCTGGGAGCTACAGAATTTGGCTAAAATAATTCCTGGAAATTTTCATTTTGGGAGATTCTTTCAACTTCTATTTTATCCTCTGGTTCAAGGATACCAGGGTGGTTTTTCCTTAATAATTTCCTGTTCTATGTCTATACTCTTCTTTTGATCATGGTTTCAAGTAGGTCAATAATTCTTAATTATATCTCTCCTTAATCTAGCTGTTGTTTTTCCAATGAGATAGTTCATATTTTATTCCATTTTTTCCATTCTTTTGACTTCTTGATGTTTCATAGAGTCATTAACTTCTACTTGGCTAATTCTAATTTTTAAAGAACTTTCTTCAGTGAGCTTTTCCATTTGGCCAATTCTATTTTTAAGAAGTTCTTTTCTTCAATATTCTGTTTTTGGTGCCCTCTTTAACAATTTCTTGACTCTTTCTTACATCACTTTCATTTCTTTTCCCCATTTTCCTCTGTCTCTCATTTTTATAATCCTTTTAGAATTCTTCCAGTGGCTAGGACCAATTCAAATTTTTCTTTGGAACTTTGTACACAGCTGTTTTGACATAATTTTCTTCTTCTGGGCTTGTGTTTTGATCTTCCATGTCTCCTGAGTAACTTTCTATGATTAGATTCTGTTTTTGATGTGTGCTAATTTTCCTAGGCTTTTTCTTGACTTTTAACTTTATTATAAAGTTGGATTCTGCTCCCAAGGTAGAGGGAGTAGTAGCTCAATTTGAGCTTTAGGGTTTTCAGGCTGCTATGTTCAGAGCTGTATGTTCTTGCATGGTGGTATGATTTAAGGATAGGTATGATGAATGTTCTCTTGGCTTGTATTATATAATCTGTGAGTGACCACACACACACTCTTTTCCACTCTGGAATTATGATTAGCATCTCTGCTCCTGTTAGTTCTTCTCTTCACCATGGGACTGTGACTCAGAACTATGCATGAATAACAACAAATTCCTGCACCCATTGTCAACAAAGGATCTCCTGTAATTTCCTTCTGAGCAGTTGTCTAACCCACCTAGTGTCTGTCAGCCAAGAGTTACAGAAGTCAATATTGCCTACTCAAGGTCTGAGGCTGGCTTGTACTACGTAGACAGCCCACTACTGGCTGTCTGGTATATAGAACTGGGACTCATTGCTGTCTTGCCAGCCTTTGCTGGACTCTCAGCCTAGTGAAATATACCTTTCCTGCAGACCTTTGTCTTGGGCTAGAAAATATTTTCATTTATCCTTATATTGGTGCTATGGCTCCAGAATTCATTTTAACACATTATTTTAATGTTGTTTGAAGGGGAATTTGGGAGAGCTCAGCCAGTTTCCTGCCTTTAATCCACCATCTTGTATCTACTCCCCGAAAAATGTTCCTTCTTTAAAAATAAGCACAGTATCATTTCTGTGGAATTACAAAATCAACCTTGGAGTATTTTTTTTAAAACATATAATAGAAGCTATTTAGAATAGAAGGCATTTTATGAAGAGAGAATTGTTCTGAGGAGAGTTTAATAATCTTTACCTGAGTCCGGTGAATATCTTGGAAAGGTATCTGCCCATTGGCTAATTCACATGCTGTAATGCCAACACTATAAATATCTGACTTCACATTATATCCATATAGATCCTGTAGAGCAAAAGTAATATAAATTCAATAACTTAGAAATAACTACATGTATCATTATAACTAAACTATAGAACTATGATACTTTATTATAAGAAAAAAGTTGGAAAAGAGGACAAAAACATAAAAATGAAGTTTTGCTGAATCAGAATATACTAAGTTCAAAGTATAAATTTTTCTTAAAATGTTTTATTTTTTAAAAAATTTGGGGGAATGGCTAGATGGCACAGTGGATAGAGCACTGGCCCTGGAGTCAGGAGTACCTGAGTTCAAATCCAGTCTCAGACACTCACACCTAGCTGTGTGGCCTTGGGCAAGCCACTTAACCCCACTGCCTTGCAAAAAAAAAAATTGGAGACAGGGGACAGTTAGGTAGCACAGTGTAGAACACTGGTCTTGGAGTCAGGAGAATCTGAGTTCAAATCTAGCCTCAAACATTTAAAATTATTTATCTGTGTGACCTTGAGCAAGCCACTTAACTCCATTGCCTTGCAAAAATTAAAAAACAAAAGGCTCAGTCAGAAAATCTGGAGTTCAAACCTGATCTCAGACATTTACTAGCTGTGTGACCCTGGGCAAGTCACCTAAACCTAATTGTCTCAGTTCCTCATTTATAGAAGGAAATGGAAAACTATTTGCAGTGTCATCATCAAGAAAACTCTAAATGGGATTATAAAGAGTTGAATGTGACTAAAAACAACAACTGAACTACAAATTTAAAATATATTATTATGTTAATTATTTTTTAAAATTAAAAATGGCAGCTGATCTAGTTTACAAGGGTATAATTTTCCTCTGTACAAACTAACGTAATTAAAGAAATGTGGATAATAAATATGAAGTAGTTATTTCTGACCTGTCTTAGTAGTTCTGGACTCAGCCATGGATGAACTGACGTACTGAACTGGGGAAAATCATACACAGCTTTAGACTTTTGCCCATGGTTAACCAAACAGTAGAGGCGGGACAGGCCAGACAGACATACAAGGCCATCTCCAGAAATCAAGATGTGACTGGCTTTAATACTCCTAAAACAAAAATATGTCAATAATAAGTATGAATAAATTGCCAAAGGGAATAAGTCAGTTATTGCATTACAGCTTTAACTCAAAAGGCACCTTTTAAGTTTGGAAACTAGATTACATTTTTGTTAATTTATTCATGCTGATTATGTGGACAAATGTTCCAATTAAAGATGATACTGTTAAATGCCTAATTCTCCAGGAAATTATATTAGTCAGTAAAAGTTATTTACATGTGCTTAGAAATTGAAGTCTATAGGGAATTACAGTATGATGCTTAATATACAACATATATATATATATATCAAATTATTTCCAAGTCCTTCCTTTTAGTTTAATATATAAAAACAAAGTCACATATATTAAGGGCATGAAGTTTGAAATTGATAGATATTTTATAAAACAAAAAGATGGAGTAAAATTATTGCTTTTGTTGTTCAGATTATCAGTGAAAATAATCTATGAAAAATATTTTATGCTTAAATAAAATAGTAATTGTGGCAATTCAGTTTCAAAATAAAATACAATTTTTTTCATATAAAACTCATAATTTGCTTTCTAAATCAAAGAAAATTCTCTTATAAAAAAATCTCTGCTTAACAGATAAATCAAACACCATTTATTAAATGCCAGGGCCTGTTTAAGATACTAAGAACAGAGAAACTAAAATGAAACAATTCAAGAAGCTTGTTCTTGTTTATCTTTCATTTTTGAAGAAGTTAAATAACATCACATTGACTTGTACATGAATTGGAATTAAGAGAGGCAGTTGTACAGAAACAACAGCCTCATTCTATTCCTAAGTCATCAAAGTCTAATGGCAAGACAAAAGTCAGGATAACTGTTGATGGTCCAGGCTGCAGTAGATGGCCTTGGCATCTTGGATATCAAACCCAGCTCTAAGTGCTCCACAGTGGCTGCTTCAGTCACCTTTGTAGCAGGGTGAACAATTTGTTCTCATCCATTCATTCCACCAGGGGATCTTTTCACATGCTTGGGGTAGACAACTCCTAACTTACAAACAAGTTTTATACTCCTGTTACCCTCAACCAGATTTAGCCCATAAGCTTAGATAATTTTACTGGGGTATGACCACTGCATGTACTACAACTTCTTGGTGGCATAGGTAACACATATAACCTAATAATCGCAGCAGTGACTCTTGATCCATTGGTTATTTTCTGGGTATCAAATATGTCTCTGTTGTTATTGCTGTTGAACTCAAGGAGCTTGCATTCTATCTGGAGATAATATGCATTTGAATATGTATATACAAAATAAATAGGTAAATATTGAGGGGTGTAGGGTATTCACAACTGAGAGGTCAAGAAAAGTTTCATCATTTGAGCAGTTTAGAAGTACCCAAGGGATTATAATAGGCAGTGGTGATGAGAAGAGCATTTCAGATATGGGAGCTAATCAGTGCAAAGGTCTGTAGATTGGAGATGGAGAGCCATATAAGGGCTAGAAAGAAGACTAATATGGCTAGACCCTAAAGTGAAGTAAGAAAAGTAAAGTGTAAAAAGATTGGGAAGGAAGACTGAAACCAGCTTGTGAAAGGCTTTAAAAACTAATAGAGAAGCTTATATTTGATTCTAGGACCTAAAATTAATCCTAGAGAGTCACTGTAGTTTATTAAGCAGTAGATGTAGGACATGGTCAGACCTGGTGCTCTTTGAGAAAAAAAGAAAAAAGGAAAAGGAAAAGGAGGAGGAAGGGAAGAAGGAGAGGAAGAGGAGAGGGAGAAAAGGAGGGGAAGGAAGAGGAACAGAAACCACAGCAGCAGCAGCAACAGCTTTAGGATAATTACATTGACAGCTATGTGGAAGATGAATTAAAAATGAGAGGCAAGGAGACCAATCAAAAGGTGATTGCAACATTACACACCAGAAGTGATTAAGATCTAAACTATAATTGTGGCTATATAAGTGGAGAGAAGGGATACAAACAATAGCATAGAATCAGAAAGGACACATTTTGGCAAGCACTTAGATATGTGGTGTGAGGGAGAATGATAAACATAATTTAATGAACCAGGATGACTTTAAGGATGATGATAATTTTGAAAGAATTAAGGAAGTTTAAAAGGAAGGTATTTGGGTTGAGTGTAAGTTATTGAGTTCAGAATCATGTGTTTCATCAGAATATTATCTGTGAAATGGACCAGTCTCTCAAATCTGTTGTCAGGGTTAATTTCAGACCAGCAGCTCCCCCTTCTGCTCTTGCTGTCTTTTGATAAAACTCTCCCCACAAAGAATTTTTCAGCTGCTCTGCTTTTAGAAGAGTACTCCAGCAGACAGCAGAACAATTCAAGTCCTCCATATTTTTACAATATAAATCAGATCTTCACTGAAAGTTTTATGATCTGCTTCCAGAACATATCATTTATTTCCTCCTCATAGCAAAGCAGAACACAGGATACATTACAGTTCTTTGTTTTTTTTTCCCCACTGACTTTTTTCAAATGTTTTCCAGCATGTTTTTCCACTGTGGTTTGTAGATTTCCTCAAACTACTATACACCCTAATTTAATAGAATTATATAATATAACATTGATCCAACTCCTTTATTTTACAGAAAAGAAATCAGGTTCAGCAGTTATAAATTCCTTTTTGTCTCTGGAGCCCTGGTATCTAGCAAAGTGACTTTCATATTAGAAGCATTTATTAAAATTCTGTTTAATTGAATTACATGACATCTCTATTTATATAGATATGATTAAACAGAAGCAGAATTTGAATCTAGATCTTCAAAACTGAAGTGCATTAAACCATTATGCTTTATATCCCGGTTATTTAAGTCAAAGATGAAGTTCCTATTGTAATATTCTATTCCTGAGTCATGCCAGCAAATCTCAATACCTTTGAAGTTAAATTTATATTCGTATTAAGGTCTCTAGCTTCTATATAAACATCTCAGGCCTCGAATATCATTATAAGCCCTACTGCCATTTTTCTATATACTCTAAGTTGATCCCTATAGCTGATTTAGCAAATGAATTTGGACATTGTATCTTTCCTCTCACTTTCTCACTTTGTAATTTAAAGTTCTCTCGAATAATTCTCCACTGAGAAAGGGAAATAATGATTACCAAAAATCTATAAAAATCTACTATTAAACAGAAAATTCAGTTCATTGGAGTACATTCTTTCCTGGACATTCTGGTTAATGTGTAGAGATTTTTAGCTGTAACTGTTTGTTTGTTTTTTAAGTAAAGTACAGAACTTTATTTTTTTTTCAGTTCTAATTTCTCTCCCTCTTCCTCTGCTCCCCCCACTGAATGAGAAGACACAGTTTGTGCAAAACAAACTTCTACATTAGCCATATCTCTCCCTACTCTGCCCCTCTACCCCCAAAATAAAAGCAAGAAAAAAATATCCTCTTTATTCTGTGTCCATCAGTTCTCTATATGGAAGTAGATTGCATATTTCATCTTGAGTTCTTTGGAATGTGGTAAGTCACTGTGTTGACCAGAATTATTAACTTTTTCAAAGTTGATTATCTCTACAATATTGCTATGACTGTGTAAATTATTCTTCTGACTTTGTTCACTCCATTTTACATCAGTTTATATAGGCTTTCCCAGATTTTTCTGAAACCATCTGCTTCATCATTTCTTATAGAACAATATAATTCCATCAATTCATACACCATAACTTGTTCAGTCATTCACCAAATGATGTATTCCCTCAGATTCTAATTCTTTTCCACTAAAAAAACAGCTGCTATAATTTTTTATTATATAGACCCTTTTTAATCTTTACTTATCTTCTTGAAGGAGAGCTCTAGTAGCAGCATCTACATAGGTTTTTAGCATACAATAGAGAATCATATATCAATATGTTTCTCATCTATTAAATCTTTGGATCCCTTCCTCCCCCTTTTCCCATTTACCTGGATTCCTGCCCCTCCTTTCTATTCTCATTTTCTCCATCCAAAAGGTTTTACTAATTGTTTATCTCCTAAGTTTTCTGTAAAATACAAATAAGTAAAAATACCTGTGAATACAGCCATTTTGATGCAGATAATTTAACCCTCTCACTGCTCCGAAGAGAATGTTTCCTATTAAAGTTTCACTCATTCCTTCAGGAAAGTGAGTCGTCAAGAGTTGCCTTGCAGAACCTGAAAGAAGTCCCCCAAATCTTTATTTAGGTAAACATCTGAAAAGTAAACATACATCAGCCATAAAAAATTTTGCTGTTCTTCAAGGTCCAGATATTCCTACTCAAAGAAAAATTACCTTTAAAACTCTTTAAACAGAATCATCTGATGGATAAGCAGGAAAATAACCAATATTATCAGAAAAGGGCTACATTTCTTTTGTACAATATCTGACATATAATTATAGTTGCTGTTCTCCCTTTAGAGAAAAACTTTATCTAGTTTCTGACTAGGTTTCAACCTAATTTTCAGTGATCAACTTATCAACACTCTTGTTAAATGAATAAAGCCAAACAATAGTCTGTTTCTGGATATTTATACTAATTTATACTAATATGACTACAAAATAGTACAAAATACTAAATCACAATTGGATCAGCTAAGTGACAGCAGCAATAGAGAGCTGGGCCTTAAGTTAGGAAGATTCATCTTTCTGAGTGGTCTCACTTATTAGTTGTGTATCAAAAGACAGCAAGAGCAGAAGGGGGAGCTGCTGGTCTGAAATTAACCCTGACAACAGATTTGAGAGACTGGTCCATTTCACAGTTGTGTCAAGTCACTTAACCCTTTTTGCCCCAGTTTCTTCATCTGTAAAATGAACTGAAGAAGGAAATGAAATCTTTGCCAAGAAAACCCCAAATGGAGTGACAGAGTCAGACACAATAGAAAAGTGACTGAGAAGCAACAAAAGTCACAAATATAAAATGTTTCTCATTCTTACATAATTAAAGAGTTGAATGTAGGTAATAAGTTTTGTTCCCTATCCTTACCATAAGCCATAAATGGAGAGATGACCCAAAGCCAGCTGCCAGCAATGAACACTGTCCAGTATGTTGTAATGTTCGGGTGCCGGAAAAAGTGGGAGAGGGTAATTTCATTCTAAGAGATTCAATAATACCAACAAAAAAGATATAGAGCATTTAAAATGTGGAAGGTTTAGCATTAATGATACCATGAAAAATTTATCCCATTCCCACAATGGAATGCTATTTATCAAAACACAGTTTTTTTTTTGCTAGTAAGAACTAGCAAGAAAATGCTATTAAAGATTTACCAATCCACCATGTTTTTTTTGGTAGTAAGAACTAGTAAGAAAATCTCCAGTTTTTTTGTTACTCTCTTATTCATAAATTTATTCTTGTATGTAGTGTGAACACAGAAACTTAACACCTGTATTCAAGTTCTTCCTTTGTCACATATTATATGAACTTTGGCAAGTCAATCAATTACTTGGTGCCTAAACTATAAATTGTAGAGCTAAAATAACTAGGATTTTCCTCAGTGGGAGTTCCAAAAATTAATGAAATCACAGGTCAAAACACCCACCCTGCTTTCACTCCACCCCCACAAATGCTTCTTAACAATCATCTCTTCAACCAGAACTTATGATAAATGCATGAGTTTTGAAATTTGGTGTTTTACCTGCAAAGCCTCCAAATGTTCATCTGAGCAATTTTCCAAGTCTGTAATTTTTATAGTCACTAAGGTTCCACTGGGTGTGTGCCGTGCAAGGTAGACTGAAGTTAAATTGTCAAATCCTTTTCCTGTAATAACAAATAATCATTGATGTTTTAATTCATTTAATGAAAACATTATAAAGTATTCTCCAAGCTAGGTGGCACAGTAGCTAGAGTACTGAACATATTACTAAATTCAAATGTGACCTCAGAAACTTACTAGCAGTGTGACCCTGGGCGTCACTTAATTCTTTTTTGCTTCAGCTTCATCTGTAAAATGACCTGTAGAAGGAAATGGTAAACTCTCTGCCAAGAAAATCCCAAATGGGGACAGGAAGAATCAGACATGGTTGAAATAACTAAATAACAGTAAAAAAGTTCATTTCCTTTAAAACTTTTTAAAACTTTTTTTAAAACTTAATCATCTGCCCTCATCTAAAACTGTTGAGGTCTACTTCACTTGGTAACAAAGTAAAAAATTTTGCTTCAGATGCTACAGTCAAATTCAATCAATAACTATTTGAAATAAATTTTTTACTGATAAATTCCTTAATGACTTCTGAAATAATGCTGAAAAGAATTGATAAAAGATACTTTTCTCCCTTCATTATAGAGGTGGGGACTACAGATGTGAAACAGTAAATATACTTTCAGAAGAGGTCACTGTGTTGATTATTTTTGCTGAATTAATTTTTTTCTGAATTAATTTTTAAAAGATTATTAAAAGAGAGGGATTCCTGGAGAGGGAGAATTAGAAGGATATATTTGGAAATGATTTGTAATATAAAAATAAAATATGCTGAATACAATTTATTTCATGAAAACAATTATGTCTTAGATGACTTTTCCTAAAAGTGAAAATGTATTTTCTTATATTTTTGGGGGGAGGAGGAAAAGGGATTATAACCCAAATCTGTTTTTTCACTGGTATGGGGAACTGTCAGAGTGGGGCTCTCTTCTACCACTGCTGAATGACCACTACTCTGCAATTTATAATATTACAGCTGCCTGGGACACTGAGAGATTAAAGTGACTTGAATGTTGTCACCCTGTCAATGTGGGAATTTCAATCTAGATCTTTCTGGCTTTAGAGCTAACCCTCTATATTATTTATTATGGAGTGTGTCCAACTCATGGTTCCCAGGCTATATGTGGCCCTCAAAAGTTCATTCATGCAGCTTGCTTCACAAAATGAAAAAATGAAGTAATGGATGCACCAATATTGCCACAACACAGACCAGCTTAACCCTTAAACAATAAGGCTTGACTTTTTCACATAACTAACACTGCAATCTCACAGACCACTGGAATCTTTTAATTTTTTTTTTTTTTTACAAAAGACAGGCATTTAGGAAATAGGATATTTATTTTAAAACCTTATATGATCCAACATACTTGCAATGGACAACTTTGTCTTATTTTCTTTTATATAGTGAAAAATTTTAATTTAGTGAAAATCAACTAGTAGAAAAAATTTTAATTTAGTGAAAATCAACTACTAAATGATGTTTCAAATAGTAATGGCATTCGAAATGAAACTGACATGATAATCTCAGATTAAGAACAGTAACTTAATTTACTTTGAAGCACTGTCTAAACAAAGCAACATAACTAGTTGAAAAATATGCAACATTAATTGCTATTTTTGTCATAGGACTTTGAGAATAGATTTCAAGATTTTAGAAAACACTATGTCCTACTCAAAATATTGCCCTCAAAGTTGCAAAAAGAATGTACAATGTTTCAATCAGAAAAGCCACTTAAAGAAATGAAAATTCAAGTTTTATTGGACAATTATAAATTGTACCTTCATAAAGAAAGATATCAGGCATTTCACAATATTTGTGAGCCAGTTTTTTCCCAAATGAATTATACAAAAAGTAAAAATAGAACAAAACTTTCAGATGAACATCTTGAAAATATTCTGTGCATTCCTAGAACCACTATCAAACCAGATATAGATGCATTGTTAAAAAGCAGACTCAGTGTCTACATTAAAAATGTCTTGTTCTTATGTTTTGTATAAAAAAATCAATGTTTTATTATTATAATACTCAGTTTTATTGTTATTATACTTTAATGCATTTTATTATACTTACTAGTAATTTGGGTTATATATGCAGCCCTTGACAAGTTTTTGTTGGGTGATGTAGCCCAGAACTAAAAGGTTGGACCCTCATGCTTTAAAAAATATGACCCCTAGCTTTTCAAATTTATTTTACACTATTTCTTTTCATATAATCTTTGCTCCAGTCAAGTTACACTACTCTGCTCTTTGAAAACATTGCCTGCTGTTCCTTATGACTAGCAATGTCCTCCTCTATAGCTCAACCAGTAGAAATTATATCCATTGCTTAAGATCCAGCTCAAAATGCTACATTTTCCAGTAAGTCTCACAGAGTACCTACTACCTTTGAACTCTGATAGCACTTTTTATTTCTTATATTTACCTGAATTTTTTTTTTTACCATGTATTAGTCATTAACACATCCCAATTAGACTGCTGAATTTTTGAAGACTGAAGCTATGGCATTTTCATCTTTGTGTTCCCTCAGGCATCAAAGTGTAATGATTAATGTATTGCAGGCATTACATAAATTCACTGAGATTGAAGATTATTACCTATTTCTACTTGGAGTTCATAGTGAGAAACATTCGAAGAGCATAATGGCATTTCACTGTCTCCAGGAGAGAAAGGCACCCAAGAGAAGGTTGGCTCATCTACCTAAACAAAAAAGATTTTTAAGATTGATAAATTGACTTGGTTCTTTATTTATGTCACTGTGATATATTAAAATGCACACCTGATTATATAAGGCATAAAGAATTAGGCTTTAAAGTAATAATGTATTATGAAAGAAGGGAAACTATCAACAGTACAAATTGATAACTTTCAACAAAGGCTTGGAAGTTAACAAATTAGGAAGGAACAGTTCTTTTCAATTTACAGAAAGGGTGGCTAGGTGGCACAGTGGATAGAGCACCAGCCCTGGAGTCAGGATGCCCTGAGTTCAAATTCTGTGTCAGACACTTAATAGTTACCTAGCTGTGTGACCTTGGACAAGTCACTTAACTCCATTGCCACGCAAAAAAACAAACAAAAATAAAATATATTTTTATAATAATATATAATATATAATAAAAGTGAAAGTGGAAGGATAGAGATCCAATGTTATATCAAGTTATGGAGTAAATTATCATAAAATAGAACATTTACTAATAAGGCTTTATTATATTATCTTTTAATAAAAAAAAAAAGATGAGCAAGTCAAAGAAAAGCCTATATAATCAAATTTATTCTAATTCTGATAGTAAAGAAGATATTTGTGTGACATTTTTCATTATATAGATAAATTTGTAGATTAAAGATTAAGGAAAGAAAATATAGGAATACCTTAAAATCCAAACATACAAATAATTCATTTTAATAGCAATATAGTACAAATAATTATTCTTACCAAGTATTGGTGGATGCTGGTTTCAGACTGTTTTTCAGGTCTGATTGATTCAACTTGTGTCCGTGAAGTACAGAAACAATCCTTTAAAAAATAGAACGATATTAATAAATGGTGGGATGAGATAGTCAGAGAATACAACAAACCTGCTGGCTAGGTGAAAAACAAAAAGCATGATAGCACCTTGCTGTGGAAGTTAGGCATTAAGACACTAGGAAATTAAACATAAACTCCAAAATGAAGATAGGAAGTGAAACTAGGTAAGCAAAAGACAGAGCCATTTTTTTTGACTAGGACCTCAGTCATCTCTTCTCTGGACTATGTGATTCTGTCTTCTATTTTATATCTCATCAACACCATCCATTCTACTCCATTAAGAATGACTATACTTGAGTTTGACTGCTATATATCTTTCTGCTTATTATTCTCAGGTAGTTTGTATTTTTCTTTGAGTTTACCTATATAGTCTCCTTTTCCTCTTGAATCACTTCTGTTTCTAAAGATTATAAAATAATAATAATGATAATAACTAGTATTTATTATAGCACTTTGATCCTTTAACAACCCTGGGAGATAGTTATTATTACTAACCCCATTTTACAGATGAGTAAGGGAGGTTAAATTACCTGCCCAGAGTCACATGGGTAATAAGTGTCTAAGGTGACATTTGGATTTAGATCTTCCTAATTTCAGGTCCAGCACACCATCTCTAGCATCACCTCACTGCCTCTCAGCCTGTACAAACCTTAATCATTACATTCTAACTTGAAGTACATTTTAAGTTAAGTTATTTTAGTAAAAAGTCTCTAATGCATATTCTCTTGCAATTTATGCCTTTTTCTCTCTTAAAAAGTCTCAGTCATTTTTTACAGCTTCACTGGAATTAAAGGTAGGGGCTCTTTGACTGATTGGCTGGTTGCTTTTTTCCCCAAAGGTATCTACCCACTATGCTGTTTGCATAAATCTAAAATCCAGTTTCTCTCTCTCTCTCTCTCTCTCTCTCTCTCTCTCTCTCTCTCTCTCTGCATTATATACCTTATGAGAATTTCTTATTAATTTAAATGATTACAAATTATAAAAATATGGGTTTTAGTCTATGGCAAGCTGAAGATGGAGTAAAAAGAAAACTGTAGTTAATGATGACATAATAATATATAATATATATAATATAATATATAGAGTACAATATGTTTAAGGACACAGTTTTTTAAACATTTTCATAACAGCTATTTATATTCCAAAATTAATGTCATAATTTTAAATGAGTCTTTAAATGAGTCTAAATCTACTTATCTAAAAGGAGTTCAGCACCTCTTCAGTGGTTGTTTAGTAATTATGAAAGGCACAAAATGGAATCCAAAGCAAATGAAAACTTACCAGAAGAGACATTGACTCACTTTAGTTCACAGAAAATTACATAAATCCATCTATTTTATAGTTAAAAATTTCAATTTTATCTTCATATCCATTCATAGGAAGCAGAACTCACCTATTATAAAACAAAGAAATTGTTTATTTATATTTTTATATAATTTATAATAATTATGAAATAATAATAATACATTTATAATACCACCTATGTGACCTTAGTTAACAGCTGCTCTGAGGCTGTTTCCTTATCTGTAAAAAGAGGGTTAGACTAGAAGGCCCATAGGCTCTATATATCCCTATCAACTCTAAATTCTATGATACTATAAATATCTGTAAGTATTTTATTATATCTATCTTTAATTGTTTGTAAAGGAAACCAATTTTATCTGAAACAAAATATACCTGATTTGTGATGTTAGTTAATAGTAAGGACAGCTAAGATTTGTGTACATTATACATTGGCAATGTTTTTATCTTGCTGTGTCAAATCTGGAAATACAGCTACAAAGATATTTTTTCTAGTCTTTAGGGGAAAACTTTTTCTGAATCTGAATCTGAAAGATCCAGGTTCAAATCCTAACTCAGACACTTACTGCTTGTGTGACTCTGGGCAAGTCACTTAACCTCTCTTGGCCTCAGTTTCTCATCTCTAAAATGAGAAAGTTGAATGTGATATCCTCTAAGGTCCCTTCCAGTTCTAAATCTATCATCCTATTGCGAGACAGCAAGTCATGAGAATAATTATTTCCCAGAAATCAGGAAAAGTTCCTAGAAATCCAAATTCCTATCTTCTTGGTATTTTCTGACAGATATATAGTAGAAAATTATATATTGCTTTGTATGTAACTCCTGATCAACTTCAATACAGCATGAATCCAAAATTGATTTTGTTGCTGTTTAGTTATTTTTCAGACATGTCCAACTCTGTGCCTCCATCTGGGGTTGTTTTTTTTTTTGGTAGAGATATTAGAGTGGTTTGCCATTTCCTTCTTCAATACATTTTAGAGATGAAGAAATGAGGTAAGCAGGGTTAAATGACTTGCTCAGGGTCACACAGTTAAAACAGATATCTGAGGCCAGATTTGAAATCATGAAGATAAATTTTCCTAATCATAGGCCACCGAGCTACCTCTCACCAAATTGATAAAAAATTCCTAAAACAGGGGAGCTAGTGGTGCAGTGGATAGCCAGGTCTGGAGTCAGGAGTACCTGAGTTCAAATGTGGCCTCAGATACTTAATAATTACCTAGTTGTGTGGCCTTGGGCAAGCCACTTAACCCCATTACCTTGCAAAAAACAAATTCCTAAAACAAAAAACTGCATTACTTCCACATCAAAAATGTATAAGATAAAATAACTGCCTTCTGATCGAAAGAGAACCAGAGAAAGTCCAACATTTCTAGAGACAGTATTTGAAAAATACTGTCTCCACAAGATGTTTCTTTCCACCTACCAACATCAACTCCATCGTTTAGATATCTTCTTAGATATTTCATTCTCAGAAAGCCTCAAAAAATGTTCAGAGGCACTATTGATATCTAGGTAAAATGAAAAGGGGAAAAGTTATCAAAAAAGAAATATCTATAACAGCCATTTCGAAACCTGTTGCTATTCCATCCCTCTCTGAGTCTCAATTTCCTTGTTTGTAAAATGAAAAGGAGGGTTGGGCTAGATGTTCTTAGGTCCCTTCATCCTTTATCCCAAGAGCTATAATCATGATGAATAGGTGCCCAGAATATAGCAGATGCTATAGACAAAATATATAGTCTTTATGAACCCCAAAATCCAGGTCCTGGAGGGGACCTTAAAAATAATTCATATGAAACTCAAAACCCTGCAAGAAATGATAACTGAAAACTATATTTGCATGTATTTGGAAAAATAAACAAAATTTAAAAAAATAATTCAGTTTAATTCCTTTAGATTACAGATGAGTCCATTACAGATGAGAGGTCCAAGGAGGTTGAGAGTTCATCCAGCCTCATCCAGGAATTCAGTAGAGGAACCCACCTCAAACTCAAGCCTTCTATGCCCAGGACTTTCCATCATACCTCCTAGACTCCACTTAGCCAGGTTTGATCTAAAAAGTCATTTTAGATCCTAAAGGGACTGATCTGTCAGGGGTGTCTTTTTTTAAGTTGTTGTTGTTTTTTGCAAGGCAATGGGGTTAAGTGATTGCCCAAGATCACACAGCTAGGTCATTAGTAAGTGTCTGAGGCTGGATTTGAACTCCAGGGCCAGTGCTCTATCCACTGTACTATCTAGCTGCCCCCCAACAGGGTCCTAAGGGTACAGCTAGTCACAATTATCATGTAAAAACTGGCATTTGCAGGTCAATCTTCCAGAATAAAATTGAAACATTCGGTGTGACAGTTTTTTCCCTCGACTGATCTGCTTTGTTGTTACGGCTCTCCACATCCTACAGAAGGATATTATGCTAGAAAGTAATCATGGACAGAAGGAAGGTAAAGACCAGATGCACACTAAACCAGGACTGGGAATCCCCTCAGCCAAAGCTGGACGAAGTAATCCAGCTATTGCTCACAGGTCTCAAGCTCTAGCAGGGTGTAACCCATCCCCTGTCAAGGCAATTCACTGCCATTTGTATATCTTTGGTAGTAGTCATATTTCCCTCTCAATTCCAATGGGATGATGACTCTAATTCTGCCTTCAGAGGTCAAGGTGTTGTTTATTGTTCAGTTGTATCTGTAGGATACCTCTTTGCCACACCATGATGGGATTTATTTTTGGCAAAGCCACTGGTGTGTCATTTCCTTCTTCAGCTCATTTTATCAGAGGAGGAAACTGAGGCAAACAGTGTGAAGTGATTTGTCCATGTTACCTACCTAGTAAGTATCTGAAACTGGATTTAAATTTAGATAGATTTGTCTTCCTACCTCTAGACCTGGCACTTTCTGCACTGTGTGGCACTACCTAGCTGACTTCTGAGGCCAAATAGAAAAAGTCTACTACCGCTTTCACATAATAGTATAATAACTGAAGAAAACTTTCCCTATTTCCCTCAGATCTTTCCTTCTTCAATCATAGTCTCTCCTGGGACTTCTCCAACAAAAGCTCTACCCACCTACATTTCTGCTCCATTTGATATGGAGCTTCCCCACAATAAAATTCAAGCTTCCTTCAGGGTAGTAGGAAATGTTTTCCATGTTTGTGTATTTGTACTCCCAGCATTTAGCATCATCTCTGTCACATGGTAAATAATTGATAAATGCTTGTTCTCTCTACACATTCCTTAGCCTGGTCACTCTCCCTGGACATTCTTCAGCTTATCAGTAAACCATTCTTAACAAAGTGGGGACCCAGAACTGAATTCTATTTCAGCTCTCTCCCTACTTAGAATTCATCTCCTGAATCTGTAGTTAATTAAAATCTCCAATTCAATCCAAGAATCTTTATTAGCACCTGCCCTGAAGGAAGCCCTGTCCAAAGTGCTGGAGTACAATATACAACTGCAAATACACAAACTTAAAAAATCCCTGCCCTCTATCAAATCAGTAAACATCTATTAAATGCTAAACTAGTCTTTGTGAACCCAAAAATCCAGGTTCTGGAGGGGACCTTAAGTGACAAAGAAAAAACTGTTTCTGCCCTAGAGTGCAGAGACTCTGCCTCCAGGGCTCCATCAAGAGAAGAGAGGAGTGAGGTCCCCAGGAGAGGAGACCCCAAGACTCTCTTACTTCTCTCCACTCAGGAAACTTTTCCCCCTCTGCCTTGGACTGCTCAGAGAGAAAGCTCTTCTCTGAGGCTGCTCTCCCATCTCTCATGATTTCCCAGGCCCACAAACCCTCCCCTCTATGCTTTCTTTTCCAGTCTTCCCCCTCTTGGGTGAGGGACTGTCCCTCTGCTTGTCTTTTCATTCTCAGAACTTGCTATGCTGGCATACTGTTAAAGTTTAACGAAGGTTCTTGATTCCCATAAGAAAGAGGCGAGGCTCAAGCAGTCTTCCCCAAGATAGAAACTCTAGTACAGTAACTTTGGAAATGTACCTATTATCATGATGATTATATAGCTTATTTAGGAGGGTCCCTTGGAAGAAAGGATGAGCAGTATTATCTATTTGTTGGGAACCGGGAAACTATATTCCTGGAAGACCAAGCAGCACCAAAGGGACATTATTGGATTTGTGGGACTACTGCCTATACCCACTTGTCCAAAGGGTTGGTCAGGGAGTTGTTATCTAGACTTAAGGGCCTACTACCTGGGCACAGGTTGGGAGTTAGGGCTATGGAATGCCAATTTACATCCTGATTAGATTCTAAACTGTGGTGGAAAAATTACCAATTAGACAGCTAGGCTAAGCCATGCAAACAAATCTGTTGATTTGAATCTATCAAGATAGATGTCAAAGGCAAGTAGTAAAAGATATCAGAAAGATGACTTGTGCTTCCACACAAACCTGGAAAAAAGGATGGGTCCATGTTTCTGATAATGAGGAAGTAAAAATCTTGATAGAAAAAAGTCAGTAGTTATGTCAGTAACATGGGTTGTGATTTAAGGAATGGAATCACTAATAAGGTGTGGAACTCTAAATCCTTATTATAAAAGAAAAGGGGGAAATTTGTGAGGAAAATGTGGGTATTTGGGTTCCACAAGAAGGTGAAGGGAGGATTGTAAGGTTACATTACAAATACTAGGGTCTGCCTATATTGTTGTCTATGGGCAGGTACTGAGTTAAGATAAAAAGATTTAGCCTCTTTTTGATCAAAAACTGATGAGATTACCACACCTGTTTTTAATTTAACCTAGTCTTGCCCTTCTCCTTTGTGCATACTCAAGGAGATCTGGCTGTTCTTGCTCATTAGTATAATGAGCAGGGCAGGATAAATGTACAGAAACCAATGTATCAATTAGATTGTTACCCCAGCCTATGGTTGGCTGGGGGGGGGGGGGATAGGAAAAAAGCCTTTCAAAGTGCATAAAGGACCTTGTATTTTGGAATTTACCTGCCCCTCTCTCCCACTATGAGAGAGGTGTGCTATTTTGTTAAGATATCTTAATAAAAACTATTTTAATCACTCTGGGGGAAAAAAAGAAAAAGATAGGGGCTCTGTGGGGCCGAGGTCTGGTGGAAGAACATTACAGGCATGGAGACAGAAGCCAGAGACAAGAAACAATTTACATGGGCTTAGGAAGAAGCACAAAATCCAGCAGCTAAATAAACCCTGGGCCTCTGGGATTCTGCTTAAGAGACATTTCCACCCCATCACCTCCATGTCCCACCTGGCACCTTACTGTTTGCAGTCTCATGTCCTTTTTCTTCTCCCTCACCCCCCCCCCAGCTATAATCAAATCACTCTTGCCATTACTACCATTACCAAGTTTAAGCCTATCGAGATCCCTGGGACTCCGAACACCCTCCCCCCCAACTTTCTAAACCAAGAGTCCCCTCCCAAGGAATCCTGAGAATCCTCTCTGGTTGTCTTCCCCAGCTAAGAAATTGTTTCACGTTTGAACTGGTAATCCCAGTGCTTAGTATTTAGTGTTTTATAAATGATGTTTCATTAGTTTATTCAGCTGGGTCACACTAGGAATAATCTCAGGGTCTTCTCCACTCAGGTGAATTTTTTTGGTTCCAAGTGGGAGCCCCAAGGAAAATTCCCCTTTTCATTGTGACCCCCCACCCCCTCCAGACAGATGAGCTCAAGTATAGGGAGGGGATATTTGCAGAGCTGAGCTGAATGTCTGAGTGACAGGCTAGCTTTGTCCTACCCAGGAAAATTTGTCACCAAATTATAAGGTGTTTGATAAGTAGTCCCTCCAGAGATAGGTGGTTTTACCTCACAGGGGAGAGACCACAAATTATAAAATCACCATACTGACAATTAGACCACCAAGAGACACGTTGGGATCTACTATGTTGTCACCAATTTGTCACCAGAAAATCACATTCCTGTTGCTTTACCTGATGTTGCCCAGGTGGTGCTTTGCTGATATGGGGGAAACCATACCCTAAGACCAAGGAGTTCCCCAGCATCTAGGCCATATAAATTAGTCCTTTTCCCCATTACATCAGGCCACAGGGTGACTACAGTTCTGGAAGAGGCAGTGAGAAGGATGTTTTTGCACAACATTCCCCTCAATATAATCAATGAAAGTCATGCCATCATTCATCTGATGTCCTGGTCATCTTTGATTACAAGGACAACAATCACTGCACTTCCCTTTGCCCAATTTTAGATTCCAAGAAATCATTTTTTAAAATTTATTTTTTAATTTTACAATTTTTCCCCTATTCTTGATTCCCAGCCCCCATCCCTCTCCCCTACAGAAGGTAGTCTGATAGTCTTTACATTGAAGAAATTAATTTCTTCCTTAAGTTTTTGATTCTCTATTTTCAAGTTGGTTGACTTGATTTTCATAATTTTGATTTTCTTGGATTGCTCTGTTTTTTTCCTTGATTTCTCTTGATTTCTAAAGTCCTTTTTAATTCTTCCAAAAAACTCTTTTATGCCTGGGACCATTTGACTTTTCTCCTTGAAAAAGGAGTGGCTTTTTTTAGCTCCATTATCCTCCTCTGAAGGTGAATCTAGATCTTCTCTATCCCCACAGTAACTATCCATGGTTGATTTTTTTTTTTGTCCTTTGCTACTAATTTTGTTGTTGCTATTGTTTTATTTTGTTTTTAGCAGCTATTAGTGTAATCATGATGCTCCAATCTTCAGGTCCTTTTTACTATTATTTTCTGAGGTCTATCTTGGAGTTCCACCTTGGGATCTCTTCTTTACGCCTAAGCTAGGGTCACCAGTCACACTGGAGCAAAAATGATCTTGTTCTGTACAGTTCCTCCAGTGGCTGTAAAATACAAGTGTTCTCTCTGTTCTGGAACTGAAACCGGGGTCTCTGCTCTCTTGCAGGAAGGAGTCCATAGTCAGCAGGGTCCCCACCCCTGTGCTTTTGCACTCACCAGGTGTGTGCCAGCTCCTTCTCCCCCACAGCTCTATGTGTGCAGTCAGCACAACTGTGTCTGGCATTATTTGACAGTGGAAAGTTCTTTAATTTTTTTCTTGCCCACTCATCAGACCTCCACACTGTATCCTATAATCTCCATAAAATGAAATTTTCTAAATCTAGGCTGCCTTCCAATCAATCCCATTTGTCTCCAGGGCAGAGTCACCCCAATGGTATTTGCACTTCACTAAGGTATAGCCTCTGCTCCTGGAGCATATACCTTTTCTGGGTCTTCTCAAGTTATCAAAGTAGTACAGTTTCTTTACTTGGATTTGTTTATTCCCATTGCTTTACATTCTCTCTGAAGTGATGTTCTGACTTTTTTAAATTTGGAAAGTTTAAAGTTTTCTGACCTACTCTGCTATATTTCCAAAATGTTCTCTCAGAGTAGCAAAACATATTAGAGAGGATTCTGGGAAGATAGCCAAATAAGGCAGTAAATTATTTGGCTCTCCCAAATTTTCTCACACATAACTTAAAACAATGCCTCGAAGTGAACTTTAGCATGGCAGAAATAATTAAAGTTGGGATAAAGCTGCTGTTCACTCTGAGACAACTTGGGAGGGAGTTAGGAAAAATATGACTTTGCAAGGCAGTGATCTGGTCTGATTTAAGTGCAGTTACCTCTAGGCAGAAGCCACCGAAGCAACAACAAAAAGCCTGAGAGGCAGCCTCAGCCTCAGCTTCAGGAACTTTTTTGCCCCACAGACACTGAGTGTCACCCAACTGATCCAGGAAGACAGCTGGTAGTGACCAGACTCAGATCTGGGCTGTGACTGAGAGTGAGCACATGGCCGAGAGCACAGTCCCAGAGGGACATGGCCCTGCTGGCCATGGCCATGTGCAGGAGAGTAGAGTGTCCAGTTTTAAGGTGAAAAGGGTGAGCTGCAACTTGAGTGGGGAGGGATGACAGGGAGTAAAAGCATGGGAGGAACAATGCTGCCCAAGGTCTTGCCATGCTCAGAGCATGGTACCTGAGGTCAAGCTTCCAGAGAAATCCCAGAAAACAGCTTGAAAAATTTGAAGTTTGAAATATTATTAACCTCACTTCTCCTCTACCCCCCCCCCACACACATCAGGACTAGAGCCAACTCTAAAATAAAGTTAACATCAAGAAATAAGGTACAGGAGCAGCTAGGTGGCACAGCGAATAGAGTACTGGCCCTGGAGACAGGAGGACCTGAGTTCAAATCTGACCTCAGACACTTAATGATTACCTAGCTGTGTGACTTTGGGCAAGTCATTTAATCCCATTGCCTTGCAAAAAAAAAAAGAAAAGGAAAAAAGAAATAAGTTACAGTGGTACCTCAATACCATCATTAGGTGCTACATCAGAATTCATCATCAAAAGTACAACAGATAATGAAGTAATGGCATTATTAAACCTATATGTACCAAAAGCTATAATACTCAAATTTTTAAAAGAAAACTTAAATGAATTGTAGATGGAAATAGATACAAAACTATAATAATGTTCCCCTTTCAGAACTAGATAAACATAACCAAAAAATAAATAAAAAAAAGGAAGGAGACAAATAGAATCTTTGATAAGCTGGGCAAGACAGATACCTAGAGAGAACTGAATAGAAGAGAAATATTTTAGAATCATTTAGAAAAGAATATACCATATGGAGCAACATATAGTACCTTTACAAAAGCTGAACATATATTAGGGTATAAAAATTTTATAATTAAATGTAGAAAAGCTGAAATATTAAGTATATTCTTTTCAGACCATAATACAAATGTATTTAATAAGGGACCATGGAAACACAGATTAAAAATTAATTGGAGATTAAATAACCTATTATTAAATATTGAGTAGGAGGTTAAAGAACAATTAATAGAAATACTCAACAGTTTAATAAAGAGAATTATAATAATGAGACAAAATACCAAAAACCTATGGGATGTAGCAAAATCTAACTAGAGGAAAATTTAGATCTCTAAATGCTCACATCAATAAAAATGAGAAAGAGTACATAAATGAATTGAGTATGCAATAAAAAGACAAACTAGAAAAAAAAATCAGAACCCTCTAAAAGGGAAAAATTCTAACAATTAAAGCTGAGATTAATAAAATTAAAGAAAGCCATTGAATTAATAAATAAAACTCAAGAATTGGTTTTATAGAGGAAATCAATAAAATAGATCAACATTGGTTAATAAAATCTTTTCTTTTAAAAAGCAGTATCAGTAGTATCAAAAATGTAAAAGATAAATATGTCACTAATGAAAATGAAATCAATTATTACGAGTTATCTTTTATATGCCAATAAATTGATTTCATGAATGAAATAAATGAAATGAAATAGTTACAAAATATAAACTGCCCAGATTATCAAAAGAAGCACTAGAATATCTAAATGAACCTATTTTTGAAAAAGAAATTCAACAGGCCCTAAATGAGCTTCCTAAGAAAAAAAACATCAAGAGCAAAAGGATTTACCAGTAAATTTTACTAGGCATTTAAATTCCAAAAATTCCAAAATTTATTTTGAATAGTAGGCAAAGGAGTCCTTCCAAACTCCTTTTATGAAATAAATATGGTGCTGATACCTAAATTAAGAAAAGCAAAAACAAAGAAAGAAAATTATAGAACAATTTCACTAATGAATATTGATGCAAAACTAAATAAAAATGCTGGCTAGGAGACTATAACATTATAGCACAGAGATTATATTTGGTGAATGAGTAGGATTTAAACCAGTAATGCAGGTATGGCTTAACATAAGGAAAACTATTAACATAATCAATTATATCAATGACACAACTAACAAAAATTATATGAGTATATCAATACATTCAGGAAAAAGCTTTTGATAAAAAATACAATATCCATTTCTATTAAAAACACTTGAAAGCAAAGGAATAAATGAATTTTTACTTAAAATGATAAGAAGCATGTATCTAAAACCATCAGCAAGGATTATTTGTTTGTAATGGGGATAAATTAGGAGGTTTTCCAAGATCTGGAGTAAAATAAGGATGCCCATCATCATCAATATTGCATCAGAAATTCTAGCAATAGCAGTAAACGAAGAAAAAGAAATTGAAAAAAATCAGAATGAGTAATGCAGTTATAAAATTAATTCTTTCATAGAGATAATATTAATACTATACTTGAAAAATTCTAGAGATTCAACTAAAAAGCTAGTTGAAACAATAATTGTAGTCAAGTAGCAAAATATAAAATAAACCCATATAAATCATCCCTGCATTTCTATATGCCCCTAACAAAACCCTTCAAGAAATGATGATCCAGTTTTATGATAGCTAGGTGATAAAAGAGTCAGAAGATCTGATGTTCTAATCTGACCCCAGACACTTAGTAGCTGTATAATCCTGGACAAATCACTTAACCTCTGCCTGCCTCATTCTCCTCATCTGTAAAATGAGAATATTAATAGCACACTTCCCAGTGTTGTTATGAGAATAAAATGAGCTAATATAAATCGTGCTTTGTAAACCTTAAGGTATTAGATAAAATTTAAATGTATATATATATATATATATATACTTATTATTATTATTATTATTAGCATTATTAGTATTAAGCAATATTCAATGATATCAATCCCAGTTCACAAAGATTTTACATCTGGAAGACCATCTTTGAGGGCATCAAGGTCAATCCTCTCATTTTGCACATAAGAAAACTGAGACAGACTGGGATTAAGTGGCGTGCCCAAGGTAATTTAGTGTCTGAGTTAAGGTTTCAATGCATTTTACAAAACACCTTCTATCGAGTAGAGATAGTGTATTTATTACTGCTATATAACAGAGGAGCAAACTGAGAATCAAAGAAGTTGTAATTTCAGAGGATTTATAGCTAAATCTTAAAAATCATTCATTTGCTTAACACTCTCACTTTACAAATGAAGGAAGCAAAGATGAAATGATTCATCCTAGGCATTTAAATTCCAAAATTCCAAAATTTATTTTGAATAAAAGGCAAAGAAGGAGTCCTTCCAAACTCCTTTTATGAAATAAATATGGTGCTGATACCTAAATCAAGAAAAGCAAAAACAAAGAAAAAAATAATAGAACAATTTCACTAATGAATATTGAGGCAAAACCCCTAAATAAAAATGCTGGCTAGGAAACTACAACATCATAGCAGAGATTATATCTGAATATATCAGGTATCAGAATAAGAACAGAGTCTTGTGACTCAGGTTTAAAGTTATTATTTAAAATTATAATATATGTAATATATAAAACATATAATTTTATAATAAATATCATTTAATTTATTATTTAAATTTATTTAATTTTAATTGAAATTATAATTTAATTAAATTATAAATTTAATAGCCATCAATGAAGACAAATAAATATTCTGAGCAAAATTTTACATAAAACTCTTAACAATTTAAGGCTCAGTGAAAATAAAGTAGAAAACAGAAGTATTTTTCTTTCAACATATGTGTGAGGTCATATCAGAGTGGTCCCTTTTAATGCTATGGTCTATGTATTTTTGGTAATCCCAATTTAACCTTTGTTAAAGAATCTTCTATTATACACTGATATCTATACTATTCATTAAAAGTAATTTCTAATGAAGAATTAGAGACTCAAGCTTGACTCCCACCTGAACACCTAACTTTTCTTGCAAAGATCCAGAAACCTCTTCTTGAAAGTCCACACTATCCCTGGATTTCTTTTTCTTTTCTTTTTTTTTTTTAAGTTTTTTTGCAAGGTAATGGGGCTAAGTGGCTTGCCCAAGGCCACACAGCTAGGTAATTATTAAGTGTCTGAGGCTGGATTTGAACCCAGGTACTCCAGACTCCAGGGCTGGTGCTCTGTCCACTGTGCCACCTAGCTGCTCCCACCCCGGCTTTCTTAGAAGTAACCTGTCTCTCTGAAAGGCTGGTTCCTCCCAGAATCTGAGACCCCAGGACATCCCTGTCTCTCTTTTCCCCTCTTCAGCTTTCTTTTTCTGTGTTCTCTTCCCCATTAGAATGTAAGCTCCTGGAGGCAGTTGCTATTGCCTCTACTACACTGTTTGTGTCTGGAGCTTAGCTCAGTGCTTTTTACCTTTAAAAGCTCCAATCCTGACCACTTGTGCCATCACATTAAATCCCCTTCCTTCTCAGGGATAGGATAATAAGATGATCTAATAGGATAGTCCTGAGGAAAGATATCTGTAAACATTCAAGTACCCAGCAGCTTTGAAATAGTTACCAGCGGTTTGTTTATTGACTGATTAATACATGGGTCTTGAAAACTACCCTGGTATCTTCATTTACACAAGTCTGGCATGGAGCATATAAAAAATTTGACAAAGAGGCTACTGATATAGATTAAAATGCAAAGAATGAGGCAAACGCTTTTTGCTTAAAACTACTGTGATTTTTAAAGGAATTTCAGGAAATTCTTAAGTTAACAGCAAAATGATAGCTAGCAATCACTGCTTAGCAATGACATGGTAATCTGCATTTTGTTTGTTTAGCTCTTTTTGAACCCCAAGCTTGGAATGCTCTTCCTCCAGAACTCTATCTTCTGGTTTTCCTGCCTTCCTTTCATACTGAGCTCAAATTCCACCTTCTCCTGAGGCATTCTCTTGGCCCTGTCTTAAACCCTTTCCTAGTACCTTTTATCTACTGTGTGTGTAGGTACATCCTGTATTTACACTTGTTGGCTTGGTGTTTCCCTGATCTAGGGCAGCTCCATAACTAGAACATAGGAGGTGGGAAATAAATATTTGTTGATTGAATATTTGAAAGGAAGCACAACTCCAGGGGTCTGGCTCATGATCAACTATTTTCCAGATGAACACAAATCCAAGGGAGATGAGTGGAGAAGATCAGAAGTAAATCAAAAAACAGATACTTTTTGCTGCATTGAAAAGAATGAATCCAAGTTTTAGTTTTGTGAAGTCTTTCTTTTTTTTTTAATTTTTTAATTTTTTTTTTTGCAAGACAATGGGGTTAAGTGGCTTGCCCAAGACCACACAGCTAGGTAATTATTCATTGAATGAGACCACATTTGAACTCAGGTCCTCCTGACTCCAGGGCCAGTGCTCTATCCACCGTGCCACCTAGCTGCCCCTGAAGTCCTTCTTTAAAAACAAACAACTAGGGGTAGCTAGGAGGCACAATGGATAGAACACTGGCCTTAGAGTCAGGAGACCTGAGTTCAAATTTGACCTCAAACACTTTTTAATTGCTTAGCTGTGTGAACTAAGTGACTTGGCCAAGTCACTTAACCTCATTGCCTTGCAACCCCCCCCCAAAAAAAAAACCTAACCAAAAAAACCCCAAATTCATGAAAATAAAAGACAAGGCAGCAACACTTAAATTAAATTTCCACTTAGATCATTTGGCAGTGCCTAAGGTTAAAACTCATTCAGAAAATGAAAATTCAGCTCTTATTACCTCTTTTTCCACCCCAACCTCAGTTCAGATGCAGTGGCAGAGTGGCAAGTAGGGTGACAGGCAGACAGGGTGATGACAGAGTGACAGGCAGGGTGATAGGGTGGCAGGCATACATGTTGATATTAGAGTGACAGGCAGACAGAATGACAGGCAGAGTAGCAGTTAGGATGATGACAGTGACAGGCAGGCAGGGTGAAAGACAAGGTGGCAGGCAGAGAGGGTGAAAGGCAGGGTAGCAGGCAGACAGGGTAATGATATAGTGACAGGTAGGCAGGCAAGGTGGTAGAGTTACAAGCTGATAAGGTGGCAGGCAGACAGGATGATGACAGAGTGACAGGTAGGCAGGCAGGGTGGTAGAGTTACAAGCTGGCAAGATGGTAGGCAGACAGGGTGATGACAGAGTGACAGGTAGGCAGGCAGGGTGGTAGAGTTACAAGCTGGCAAGATGGTAGGCAGACAAGGTAATGATAGAGTGACAGGTAGGCAGACAGGGTGATGACAGAGTGACAGGTAGGCAGACAAAGTGATGACAGAGTGGCAGGTGGGCAGGCAGGGTGGTAGAGTTACAAGCTGGCAAGATGGTAGGCAGACAGGGTAATGAAAGAGTGACAGGTGGGCAGGCAGGGTGGGAGAGTTACAAGCTGGCAAGATGGTAGGCAGACAGGGTAATGATACAGTGACAGGTAGGCAGATGGTGATGACAGAGTGGCAGGTGGGCAGGCAGGGTAGTAGAGTTACAAGCTGGCAAGATGGTAGGCAGACAGGGTAATGATAGAATGACAGGTGGGCAGGCAGCGTAATGACAGAATGACAGGTAGGCAGGCAGGATGACAGAGTGACAGGTAGGCAGACAGGGTGATGACAGGGTGATAGGTAGGTAGACAGGGTGATGACAGAGTGGCAGGTGGGCAGGCAGGGTAGTAGAGTTACAAGCTGGCAAGATGGTAGGCAGACAGGGTAATGATAGAGTGACAGGTAGGCAGGCAGGGTGGTAGAGTTACAAGCTGGCAAGATGGTAGGCAGACAGGGTAATGATAGAGTGACAGGTAGGCAGGCAGGGTGGTAGAGTTACAAGCTGGCAAGATGGTAGGCAGACAGGGTAATGACAGAGTGACAGGTGGGCAGGCATGGTGGTAGAGTTACAAGCTGGCAAGATGGTAGGCAGACAGGGTAATGATAGAGTGACAGGTGGGCAGGCAGGGTAATGACAGAGTGACAGATAGGTAGACAGGGTGATGACAGGGTGACAGGTAGGTAGGCAGGGTGATGACAGGGTGACAGGTAGGTAGACAGGGTGATGACAGAGTGGCAGGTGGGCAGGCAGGGTAGTAGAGTTATAAGCTGGCAAGATGGTAGGCAGACAGGGTGATGACAGGGTGACAGGTAGACAGACAGGGTGATGACAGTGGCAGGCAGACAGGGTGAGTTGTGACAGCCACGCACGCGCGGGCCTGCCGGGTCTCAGTGGGGGCGGGGCCTCTGCTCGCCCCGCCCCTTTCTCTAGGCCCAGATTCCTCCGCGGGCCGCAGCACGGGGGCTCCGGGACACAACCGGGACACAACCGGGGCACAACCGGGGCACAACCGGGGCCCGCGCCCGGACGCCGCACCGTGCCCCGCTGCCCGCAATGCGCAGGCGCGGCCCCGGCCTCGGCGCCCCTTCCCGGCTCCGCCTGCAGCCTCCTCCTTGTTCTCCCGGCTTACCCTGCCAGCGGCGGTCGCGGCCCCTTCCCCGGCCCCGGCCCGGCGGCTTCTCCTCGAAAAGCCCGGAGAGCCCGGAGCGGGCGGAGGGCCGAGGGGCCGAGAGTCCCAGACCCGCCCCCTGGCCCTGGTCCGGGCGGAGGAGAAGAGGGCAGGGGCGCCTTAAGTCGGGACCTTCCCCCCGATGCCCGTCGGTCCCATTCCGGACCCCGGGGGCCTGGACTATCCCCGCCCCGGCCCCGCCCCCCAGCCCACCCCCCAGGGGCGCTTCAGCCCCGCCCTCGGCCAGCCCGGCCTTAGCGCGCCGGCGCGCCCCGGAAGAAGGGGCGGAGCCAATGGGGCAGGGGGCGGGGCCAACGGGAGAGGGCGCGGAGGCAGGGAAGGAACTACAGTTCCCGGCGAGCCGCGCGTCGCAGCCGCCGAGCCGGGCCGTTCTCGGGCCCCGCCGGTTCCGGGTCTGGATCGGAGAGGTCGCCTCCCGCCTCGGGTCGCCGGGTGATGACGCTGACGCTCTGAAGCCGCCTGCCAGTCCTTGCCGCCGCCCGGCTTGCTTGGTTAGAGGTTGCAGGGGCGGCTTTTGTGGGGAGCCTTCGCCGTCCGCGGGCCGAGACGCCGGGAGCGCGTCGGTGAGTGAGCCGGGGGCCCGGCCGGCGGGCCGGCGCCCCTCCCTGAGCCCGGGGTCCCTCCAGGCCACGGCCGGGGAGGAAAGGCCGGGGCCGGACCGCAGCCCCAGCCTGTGCCGCTCGGGGCCCGCGGCGCTTCGGGGGGGCGCTCCCCGGAGCCGCCGGCGCCCGGGCGGGGGGCACCTTGCAAGGTCACGGGCCTCCGCGCTTCAGCCTTGGCACGTTTGTTCTGCCCGGCTCGGCACCCCGGTCGGGCTTTGCTTAATTAAAGTGCCGGAGCTCTGCCCCTTGCCCGCTCCCTCTCGTCCCGGGGGAGGAAATCCAGAGGCTTGCCCAGGGTCCCACGGCCGGCGAGTGTCGGCGCCCCCGGTGCGCTCTGCCCACAGCTGCCCCCACCAGGGGCTTCACAGATGCGGCTTGGTGGCTTCGGGGTGTCTGGGTCCTGCAGACTAGACGTCCCGGTGCTTAATACATATGTATTGGGCTTTAAAAAAAAAAAAGGACTGTTTTATGTCTAATCAAGCAGATTGTCCAGTAGAATAGGAGCTGCTCCAGTTCTGGGACTGTTTTCCTGGTGCTTAATAAATGTATGTTGATTAAAAAAAAAGAGGATGGACTATTCGATGTCTAATTAACCAGAAAGTCCAATAGAATGTGAGCTGCTCCAGTTCTGGGACAGTTTTCCTGGTGCTTAATAAATGTATGTTGATTAAAAACAAAAAGAGGATGGACTATTCGATGTCTAATTAACCAGAAAGTCCAATAGAATGTGAGCTGCTCCAGTTCTGGGACTGTTTTGGTTGGTCCTGGTGCTTAATAAATGTATGTTGATTAAAAAAAAAAAAGGATGGATTATTTCATGTCTAATTAACCATAGAATGTGAGCTGCTCCAGTTCTGGGACTGTTTTTGGCTTGCTATATGCTGTTCCTAATCTAGTGCTTTCTCCTCCTAGAAAGGATTGCATTAATAGACCTTGGTTAAAAAAAAAAAAAAAGATCATTTATTAACAAAAATATACTGAACACATCAGTTTCTCAAATTTGAGCTCATTTTGGAAGCACTGAAAAGCTTCTTTCTTAACTGATACATTGAAGATGAACCCTGAATTAATAGAAACCTAAGGATTTGCTTTGCTCTTTATGAGCAAATTTTTAAAATTTTCTTCCCCCCCCCTTCAAAATCTGTTTGGATTCAGAATTTGTCATCCGAGCTTTAGAACTAAAAAAATGGTTTAGATAGAGTGGTGGTGATATCTGCAAAACAAATTGACAACATTGCTTGTCTCTCATGGTGGGGAAATTATAGACATAAAAAACTTTTAAGACTTAGTGTTAATGATGGGTCAAAAACTATACTTGAGAACCCTGTAAATTGAATACTAATTTGTAAATTTAATCAATTAATCAATTCCTATCTTATACCAATTTTTTTACCTACCATCTTCACAAATGATCACTATTTTATTAAATATTAAACAAAATGAACAGGATAAAAGAAAATCCAGGTATAGTTGCCAGGGGCTTGTAAATAAAGAAGATGATTTCTAGCCTGAACTCTGTCACGAATTAGTGGTGTGATGTTGGGCAAGTCACATAATATTTGGGCTTCAGTGTCATTTGTCTGTAAATTAAAGGGTTGTGACTTACGATCTCAGACGTCTCTTTCAGTTTTAAAATTCTGATTCCGTATGTCTGTATGAAGCCTAAGTAGCTCACCTTATCCTGTAGATGGGTTCATTTTTTAGTTAGCATTAATGGGGTCTTTCCCCCCTTAAATATTCAGTTTATTCAATATTAGCTACTGTTGCAAGAAATTGAAATAATGACAATATTAAGGTAATATCTGCTTCCCTTGATCATTTACAGTATGCACACTGCAGTTTATTTTATATATTTCATCTCTAGCAGTAAATACTTCCATTTGATTGTTACTTCCTCTTAGTAGGTGAGAAAATGGAGTCATTGAGATAATTTTCTCAAATTTTAATGAGTGACTAAGTTAAAATTAGTCATATTTCCTAGATATGTGCCACACAGTCATACATATTAAAAATACATTAATAATTTTGGATTTCAGGTTAAAACAAAAGTTCTATTGTTATCACAAGGAAATACAAGGAAAACTGTGAAAAGATACAGGATTAATCATTTAGGAAGAATTTAGTTTTTAGTCATGCAGAAGGACCTTGTCCATATTCTATCTAGTAATTAAGTGAAATATGTGAGGAAAATAATACTTAATGATTTTTCCTAAACTGATGAGGAATTAAATTAATATATACTCTTTTCTCCAGAAAAGCCCATAATTGAAGTCTTAAGCAGTTAAGATCCTTAAGATCTGTCATTTATTTCTATTGAATACTAAAGTGCCAAAAGGATTTATTGAGAGTTTAATGTATGGAGATATACTTTTTAAAATGGACATAGTTTTTAATTATGTAAACTAAGCATAAGAATGAACTACATACCAAAAAATATAAAAATAAAAGTTCCAGAAAGATAAGGTAAGTTTTAAAGTTCAGAATTAGAATAGAAGTAAAGGACATAAAAGGTTTTGCCTTTTATTAACCTGCATCAAATAAAGGGTTTAAAAAAGTGGAATCATGGAATATATTAGCCAGAAGAATTTTAAAGATATTTCAAATTCATCCCCACTTTCCAAATTTTTTTTCCATGATATTTGCTAGTTCAAACATAGTATTTTTTACTCTGGCAATCATCTTTGTGACCTCACATTTGAAATAAAAGTCATTTTAAAATTAATAATAGTGCAAATCTTTGGAAACATTTTTTGGAAGTAACATAGTGGTCAAATAAGTAGCATTCCTCTAACCTGACTCCAAAGAAGAAGTGAGGGTTGCACAGGTTGGGGAGTATGGGTATGGAACAATGTATATTCTGTCAGATTTGGTTGATGTGTGGTTAGTTTTGCTGATCTGCTTTTTTCCCCTTATATTTCTTCTTTATTACAAGCTTAAGTATTAAGAATATAAATACAAAGGTGAAACAGCTCCTACCCCCAAGGAGCTTACATTCTAATGGACGTGATAACAGTGCACTTATAAACATGTGTACAGAATAACTACAAAATAAATATCAAATCATTGTGGAAGGGCCTGCATTAGCCATTGGGGGAATCTAGAAATGCTTAATGAAGAAGATGGAATATAAGCAGACCCTTAAAGAAACCAGGGATTCCTACAGATAGAGATAAAGAGAGAGCTCATTCTCCACCAAAAGGAAGGGCAAGAGGACATCTGGTACAAAAGATACTGAAGTAAGAATTAGAGTAACATATATGGGAACCAGAGAGTAAACCTGGATTGTAGAGTGTGAAGAGGGGAGTATAGTAAGAAAACTGGAAGGGAAGGAATAGGTCAGGTCTTAAATAACCACCATGGTAGTTTATGTTTGAACTTGGAGATCATAGGGGACCATTGAAATTTGTTGAGTAGATTGATGATATGATTAGACTTGAACTGTAAGAAAATGAGTTTAGCAGTTATATCAAAGATGAAGTGGAGTGAGAAGAGTCTTTAAACAGGGAGACTTAAAAAGTCCAAGAGAGAGGTTAAGGGGATCTGAATTTAAGGTGGTTGCGAAGTGAGCAGAGATGACTGGATGTTTTCTAATAATTGTGGAGACAGTTCAGATGAGGGTGAAGTTACCAACCTGGACCCATGGGCAGAACTACTTCTTGTATCCTTGAAGAAAGGATTTTGAGGAACATGGTGTTACTGGAAGGATGCATAATGGACTGCCACTTTGTCTCTGTTAACTTTCGATTTTAGTCACATCCATATGTTAGCCACATATCCATATGTTGAGAAGTTCTCTGCCACTGCTCACACTCCATAGAAGCCTGGCATTTTAGAGTTGCAAGGTATGATATGGATTATTTGAACATTAATGTAGAGCCAGAAGGGACCACAAAGGTCATCATTTTACCTTCCTATTTTACAGATAAGGAATGGAGGATCAGACAGTTGTGACTTGCCCAAAGGCCCCCTGCTAGTAAGTAAGTAGTAGTGAGGAATGTCAGTATATGCCCTCCTCTATTCTTACCACTGTGGCAGGCTATCCCATCCTGGGTTAAAAGTAGAGTGTCTTTAAGTTGTCCAGCAGACTATAAGATGGAAGACTTATTGAGCATTTCCATGTCTGTAGTAGGCACTGCTCTTTGAATCAGACTTAAGCATCAGATTTTTTTTAAAATAAACCTTGTATATGCTCTTTCTCCCTAGTAAAATGTAGGCTATGTGGGGCAGAGAATGTTTTCCTTTTTCTTTTCCAGAGTACAGCATGATATTTTGTGCATTATAGGCTCTTTGTACCAGAGCCTTTTATCATTATTTTTGGTTGACTCTCATATAATGAAAAGTTTGAACTACATCAAAGAAGTGATTCTTCTTCCATTGCCCTCATCCAGTAATTTTTTTCATACTTCTATTTATTATCTCTCCATCTGGTTTGTAAATTATTTGCACATAGGCATTCTATAAATATTTGTTAATGGTTGCAATGATTTTTATTTCAAAAGTTTATGTAGTTTCTTAATATTAGTTTAGAAATCAGTAGATAATTGAGATGAGGGACCTGGGGAAGGATTTGTAATTATTTATAAAGGGAATGGAATAATAATCTAGTTTTTTTTTCCAACTTTATTAGTGACTTACAGTTTGACCTTGGAGAAATCACTTGTTCTATCCTTGTTATTTTTAATGCAGGCCAGAAAATGAGCATAAAATGGCCACCTAATAGGAATGAGGTGGAATTAATTAGTATTTATCAAGGGCTTTGAGGTCTTTGGATCATCCTTTTTGGAAGAGGAATGATTAACAACACATATTTTTAGTGCTTGCCAAAACCTCACGTGCTGTGCCTTAGGAAGCTTTTAAACGTGCTGTGAACAAGTCAAGCAACTTTTCTGACAGTTTTGTTGTGCAACAGCAAATAGCATTACCAGAGTGTTTCCCTGTTTAGAAATTCCAGTATGCTGTAATCTGGCTGGCAATGTAAGAGGCCATTATTCATATTACAAAAGAATTTACCACAGGTTCCATTTAAGTTGCTTCTATAGTGCACTTAAAATATACTTCAACTTTAGGAAAATGATTTGTTTCTTCCTTCTACCCTCAAACCCACCTCCCCCAGAAATAACCAATCTCATTTTAATGGCTTAAAGTGATATCCCTTATTTCTTCACACTTAAATAGTCTAATTTGCTTAACTCCTTTCTATCTTTGTTGCTTCCAGTTATTGATAAGCAGCATGGTTAGGTCATTAGTATAAATCAAAAGAAATGAAGACTGTTGATTGAAAAACAAAACAAAACACCATATACAATGTCTGTACATGGAGATGGGAATGGAGACCAATTTTCCTGTTCATAATTTAACAACCTTTAAATAAGCATTTTTGCATACCTTTCCATCAGTGATGGATTATTGAATTTGCCATTATTTTTCTCTAATCACTGAACTGAATTATACAGAAGATTTTTATTAGAAATTGAAGAATAATAAATCAGTTATATTTTTTAAGAAATATATTATTTGGAGGGGGGTATTTAAATATATTTACACATCAACTGCAAATTCTATAGACATAAAAACATGGTTTGAGTTTATGTCACAAACCAAGGGACGCAGTTGTCCTTTCACAAGAAGAGATAGAGTTCTATATGTTATTTTTTTTTAATACTGTGTTTCGTGGAATATTGGCCTTTCATGGTCTTTTACTTGATGTCTTCAAGTAAATGAAAGATATCATAAAGAGTAAGATTTTTCTGTTGGGACTTTTAACATTAAATAATTGTTTTAGGACTGAAAAGGACCTTAATGACCTTTTTAATCTAATCTTCTTGTTTTATGGTGGAGGGAACTGAGGTCAAGTACTCTATAAACATTTTTGAAAGTGGCTATTATATGGGAGCCTCTGTGGTAAGCATTGGCTATACAAAGAAAGACAAAAGACTGTCCCTACTCTCACGGAACATATACTCAAATGGGGGAGAAAACATGCAAGACAGCTATATATAAATAATCTATAGACTGGATAAACTGGAGATAATTGGGAAGAGGATGATAAGGGGCCTTAGAAGAGGCCGGGTCACTGGATGGAGAAGTATGGGTAGGGCTGTACCAGGTACAACACTAAGAGCCTGCACATTATCTTCTAGGACCAGTTTCACACTAATTACTATTTGGTCAAATCTAGTCAGAGGACTCAAACTGGAAGCAAACTGGTCTTTGTTTTAAATCACCAGAGAATGTTTGTTCTTCTCAGGTTGGCAATTGGCAATCAGCAAGCATTCATTAAGGCTTACTATGAGCCAGAAAATGTGCTAAGCATTGAGGATACAAAAAAAAAACAAAACAACCCAAACAAACATTTCCTTTTCTCCAAGGACTCACATTCGAACAGGGTATGATTTCATAAGAACCAGTGCTAGCAACTGGGGACTAAGGAGAGGAAAGGTGAGAAGCTCTCTTTCCAAGGAGGCTACTCTTCACATTGAGAACAGAAAGCCTCACTTGGAGTAAATGGACAGCTCTCCCAATGCCAGGACTTTCTCCATTTGTTTCAAGCTGTGCTTTTCCTGCTCAAAACATCTTCAGAATCCCTCCTTTGTGAAGACTCTGAACAGCATACCTCACCTTGCTGACAAGGACCCTTAGAGTCAAAGATAGGGTTTTTTCCAGGAGATAACTTATGGCTGTGAGAGATGGATTATAGGAAAGGCTAAGCACCGCAGAATTAATGCTGTTTAAATGTGGTGCTGGAGAAGATTTTTGGAATCTCTTGGACAGCAAAGAGATCAAATCAGTCAATAATTAAATTAATTGAGACTATTCAGTGAAAAGTCAAATACTGAAGCTGAAGCTACTTTGACCACATAATGAGAAGATGGGATTTATTGCAAAAGACCCTGATGTTGAGAAAGATTGAAGAAAAGGAATAGCAGAAGATGAAATGGATATATAGTGTCATGAAAGCCATGAACATAAACTTGAACAGACGACATTTCTTTAGGGTTTTTTTTTTTTGACATTTTTGAGCAATGGTACTCTGAAAAGAATAATCCTTATTTGGTTATAAAAATTCTGAGATATTAGTACAAGGCTCTATCTGATATTTATATTTAGATCTCAAGTAAAGTCATGTCAGTAAAGATCTTTATGTCTTGTAAAACATGGTTATTATATTTTTCAGGCTTGATGTGAATTAACAGACAAGATAAAGATTCCATAGATAATGCCAGGAATGGCCTACCTCATTGTTTTTCATCAGCATTTCTAATTCTTTAGGCATATTACAAGATGCTTTCTATAAGATCTTCTCTATTCACACATTTACTTATAAGATATTCAGTTCATACATTAAGTCAGGAGACTTTACTGGCCATCTTCAATTCTAAGAGTCATAGTTGGCTACTTATTACTGAAACCATAATATGATGTTAAAATTCTGAACACAGTGAATACAAAAGTAATATTCCATGTGCTAATCTCCAAAGAATAAAGAAGTAATACTTTCTGACAAATATGGTGGCTCTCCAGGAGAGAGATGAAAAAACTCAAACAGAAATGGGAGGAACAGACCCACAGGGCACATATTGTCTTGGTGTTGAATTGTAATATTATTTCTGTTTTATTGTATTTTGTTAAATATTTCCCAATTGAATTTTAATTTTGTTTAAGCATTTGATATCTCTGTTCCAGAGCCAAACAATGAATTCTGTCTACAGAAACAACCAGAATGAAACTAGATTAATAAAAGCATTTTTAAAAATTCTAAACAAAGAGTAGTAATCTAATCTTTTGCCACTGTATGAATTTTCTAAGTATGAAATAATTTAAATGACTAGTCTAGATTTCCTGTGTTGCTCATATGCAATGATTCCACTACTACTGCTTACCTAGAATAAAATGCATAGAAATGCTAGGAGTTTTGTTCCATTTGTAACTATTTGTTATTATTCTTCAAGTTTCATCCACTGGTTTGACCAGCTCTCATGCCAGTTTCTTCATAAACTCATTTTCTCTCTAATTGCTTTTAGCTGGTTTGTGAGGTAATAGCTTTCTGACAAGGAATTCTGAGTGTTTGCTTTTTTTTAACCTCCTTATCTTGACAACTGTTTTGTATCTGATGTTGAAGTTTCTAAAAAACAGTAATATAGTCAATATCTTTACTTTTATTAATGAAAATTTTTTCAATAAATAGCTTTTTTTTTTTTTAGGGTTTTTGCAAGGCAAATGGAGTTAAGTGGCTTGCCCAAGGCCACACGGCTAGGTAATTATTAAGTGTCTGAGACCGGATTTGAACTCAGGGACTCCTGACTCCAGGGCCGGTGCTCTATCCACTGCGCCACCTAGCTGCCCCTAATAAATAGCTTTTTTAAACACATGGGAATGAAACTGTTTTTATTGCATATATCATTTCATCATTTATCCTATCTTCTCAATTTGTACTGATTTGGAGTTTTGCTTGAATAACTTGTCTGATCAGAAGCTTATTTCCTGTCAAGATTTAGTTAGTTTATGGGGTGGCTAGGTGGCGCAATGGATAGAGCACCGGCCCTGGAGTCAGGAGTCCCTGAGTTCAAATCCGGTCTCAGACACTTAATAATTACCTAGCCGTGTGGCCTTGGGCAAGCCACTTAACTCCATTTGCCTTGCAAAAAAATAAAAGATTCAGTTAGTTTATTTTTTTGGTGGTGATGTTCAATGCTCACTGCACTCACTACAACTCACTACAACATCTTCTGACTCCCTTCTTGAAGTACTCTTTACATACAAATGAGAGGTTGCTGAGCATCTTAAAAACCTACTATTTCTTTATCCTGAACCATAGATATATACTGTTGGCCATTCTTCCCTTGCCTATGTTCACATTGTATAGCAAGAATCAAGTTAAATATCAACTTGAATGTACTTTTCATTAATCTTTTCATCTTCTACAAAAGACATGGCAGGTGAATATATAAAATACAAAATATTAAAATGAGTGGCATTAAAAGTCATGGAGGAAACTAAGGTTGTGAGAATGTGAAGTTATAAATGTAAATATTGGGGGCGGCTAGATGGCGCAATGGGTAGAGCACCGGCCCTGGAGTCAGGAGTCCCTGAGTTCAAATCCGGCCTCAGACACTTAATAATTACCTAGCCGTGTGTCCTTGGGCAAGCCACTTAACCCCATTGCCTTGCAAAAACCTAATAAATAAATACATAAATGCAAATATTATCCCTTCAGAAATGGAACTATTGTAATGAGAGATATCCTGTGTGATTGTGAATATGTCTCAAATTGAGTCTAATAAATCCAAGGAGACCCTGGAATGATGACATTTTCCCATGAATAAAAATGCAATTTCTTAGCAAGGGAAGATATGTAATACATCAATAAATTGATACATAGATTCCCCCCCCCCCCCAGGTAAAGATAAGGGCATTAATGTAGTATGGTGGTACATTTTTCTTGTTGCTATTGCTGGGAGGTTGAGGTTGATGAATCTTTTAAGTTTGGGAATTCTGACCTGTCTAGCTAAAGCATTAAGCTCTAAGTGTGCAGGAATTTAGGAAGCCCCAGGGAAAGGTAGGACCATCGCTGGTTAAACAGTAATGAACTGCCCCAGGAAAAAAACCAGTATATTAAACCTTTTTTTCTGATCTTTTTGGGATTAGATCTATGAGTGGCCATTGCACTTCCATCTGGAATGAAATAGAGACCCAAATTTAAAGGAAAAAAGAGAAATGGTGATATTTATGTGCTTCTCAACATAATCTTTGACAGTACATAGAAATACTGACGTGACTATATTGCAACATGGCTCTCCTAGATAAGCAATATCTCTCAAAAACATAACTAATATAACTTTAAAAGTTTTAATTAGTGCTGCTTATAGTAAGTTCAAACATCATTAAAATTTTATAAATGGCATAACTTTACATGAAATGAGCTTTTTTTCAAAAGTTTTTATTTACTTCCCATTATTGTCTTAACATTGTAAGTTTTAAAATCTTTCCCATCTTTTCCATTTGAAATGTCAGAAAATAATATTAAAAATGCTCTTTTTCGTCACTTTCACTCTAATATAATGTTAATACTCTAATAGATTGATGGTTTCATCATTGTATTTCCTCCAGATCCCAGTGACTGGTCAATAATAGGTCCCCAGATCAAGCCCACTTGATTCTTTTGGTTCAGAGTGAATGTAAATAGCAGTTGTTTCTGATTTGAGCAGAAACCCTAAGGATCTTCTCCTTCCCACATTGATTTTTTTTTAAACTAGGTAAAAAGAGACCATTCTCAGCTTCATTTCTTACCTAGCCTTAATCACTGAATAAGTGTTGCCTCAGTCACACTGAGACCTGTTAAAGACCTTAGTAAAAGGCCAAAGTCTCCCACTGCATCCTGGGCCATTAAAGGACAAAAACCCAACATATCCCAGTCCATTCATGGCTGCCTCTCATGAGCATTTATTAGCTACAAAGGATCCCCTCAATATAGCAATGTGAGGACATCAGTGGACCAATGTTCAATTGGTGGGAGGCTGGCCCATTGACCTATCTCCTTTTTCAATCATACTTTTTGATGACATTCTTTTCATCCTGTCTCCAGCTAATTTCCTTCCTTGTAATGTGATGGGCAATCTACAAATAATTTTAATGTGATTTGTAACCCTGAATTCTTTCTAACTACTAAATAAGGTATACCCTTAGTAGGTATTATAATCTATCCCTACTTTAAACCTGCACAAAATATCTACCTATGTTTAGAGGCAGCTCACACTAGATGTAACAAAGATGCTAGAATAGTAGTCCTGGTAAGTTACTTATCTTTTAGAACCACATTGCTTAAAAGTGATATTCTGTTTACTTGTAGGACAAATAATTTTATAATTCCTCTTCCTAAAGTACTCCTACTTTATGGGTTTAAGTGCAAAATTAAAAAGAAAAACTAAATGATTTAGGATAAGATAAAACCTATCCAAAATCTATTTACATTATATTGTATTAAGAGAAATAAAGCAATAGGCATAGAAATTTTCAGTCTTTGTTTTTTTAACTATTGGTATTTTTAGAAGGTTTTCCCTTGCCATAGGGAAAAAAATGACTCTTGTATTATTAATAGCACTGAACCCACAAATAAAACTAAACCTCAAATTATAGTACAAAAAGTAAATTTTCTAACTTTGTTTCATTTGTGCAATATTTTATTTCCTGATTTATCCGTGATATTATGGTTTACATTTGATATTTTTTGACTTCATAATTTTTACATATCAACATTACAGTAAAATGTTTGCAGATGTTTTAAAGAATTTGGTCTAATTCTAAATCTATCAAAGGGATATTGTAAAACAGAGGTTATATGGTTTCAGTATACTCAGAAATCTGCTACTTTAAAATATAAAGAGTTTAAGAATTTTTTACCCCATGGAGAGAAGTAACCCTTTGGAAAATATTTTTAATATTGGGTTTCTTAAAATTTTCATAAGAACCAATTCTTTTTCAACTCCTCTGTCCTTATCTTTTGTATGAGTTTATAAGGACAGAAAAGGGTTTTTTTGACATCTCTTTTTTTAGTAATACTGACTTGGAATATATTTTCAAGGTGGGCTGAGGGTTAAGGGAGACCTTTCAGGTCAGCAATTACCCTTGTACAGTTTAGTGCTGGATTAAAAATATTACCTAATGAATATTTGAGTGTGGCCTGCCCATAATCAAATTTCTTATTTCTTCCAATTTATCAAATTTAGAAATAGAAGTTTTAAAATTTTAGTAATGCACCAGTCAGTATAGAAAAAAAAACTAGAGAAATTCACATCTTCTTAGTAGTTTGTATTCAAAGATTTCTACTTGTAATGAAAAGCTTATTGTCTCTTAAAATAACAGTTTCAAGTAAAGTCTTTGAGCCAAGTTCCCTTCTCTCTCTCTTGAGAAATCAGTTGAGGATTATCACGTGAATTTGATACTGTAGTCTTTGCCTTTGTGACTGACATTAGAATGGTTCACTTATGCTAGCTCTTATTTCCTTCTGCTAACAACCATGTGACTTGTTTTCCACTGACAAGAATTGGTTTTTATTCTCCTTTAATCCAAGCAAAAAACAATCTTGTGATAAAATGATGAATAGAAAAACCATGTGGAGAAAAGTGGAATGGAAAAATATTACACATAAAATTCCCCAAATAATTTAAAGGAAATATATAGTTTAATACTTCACACTTTGATCACATTTTTTATTCATGCTTTATAATATTCCTTTGAGATAATGCAGAGAACTCTAAGCACAGTTTTTCTTTTTAATTTGAACTATTGCATGTTTTTTTATCATACTATACAAGGATTTGGAGTCTTTTAATAAATTATCTTTTATTTGTCCATTATACAGTTAATGAGTTTGTTTGGATTCATGGAATTTATTATGAGAAAAATCAATGAATGCTGATTCAAATCTTAAGAGCCTTATTGAAAATTTCCTACATAGTTTGAAACTAATGTAATAGAGATAACTTGTTGATAAAGAATAGATAATTTTGGACCACATTTTAAAAGAATAAATCCTTGAACTTGAATTCTGCCTCATTTTGCCCTCTTTTACCACTGAACTACATTACCAAATAACTCAAGCATCTGAAAGTCAGAGTGCAAAATAATGAAAAAAACACTTCTTCCTATATTACATACACATAATCTCATTTATAGCAGTGAAAATTTTAAAATTATTCTAACATTATAAGAATTACCCAGAAATTGCAGTTCCAAAACTATATGTGAAATAATTGCTTCAAAGAGAAATCTTGCTGTTGAGCTTTATGCTAGTAAGAATCTGAAATACATCTTGACAACTTTTTCCTTGAAAGGCTTTATGCTTGGTGTGTCTTGCCTGGAGGAGACTTAAGATATTTGACTAAATTCTGCCTTTGTCCTTTGGTTGAATTTGACTTCCAGATTTAAGTTCTAAGCCTTCCTTACTTTCCTCATTTATTATGGGATAGAGAAGTTGTTGTTTGTCCTTTCTTGAAGAGGATCAGGACTTCAGGGAGGTGAATCCATGCAAGTGAATTGGATTTAAGTGATGAAGGATTGTTCAAAGTCACCAGCCTCACTCTCCCCTCTGAGCTATCTGGGTCTGGTGGCCAGATATGAATCAGAACTGAATATGGTCCTGGATTACACATTCAGGGATGGTGGAGAGGGAAGACCCTCACATTAGAATGTCAGCTTCTTGACGTCAGAGACTGTTCTTGCTTTTTCTTTATTAGCCCCCCAATAAATGCTTGTTGGTTGATTGATTTCTTAGACTTTATCTGTAGATAAATCACATTATATTCTACAAATCCAGAGGCATATACCTATTATTAGTTTCCTACTACTTGTTCCTAAAGTATTACTCTAAATGTTTAACCTGATTATTATGTATCTAAGATTGTTCATCCTATTTTCCTTTTTGATAGTGAGGAAGTAATAAATGTATTGATAAGATACTTTCCAAATGTGTTTTGGTTTTCATTTTGCAGTTTCAGAAATGTGTTAAGACCAATTGCTTTAAATATATTCTTACCATTGAGCTTTTATTTCATTATGTTAGTAAGAATCTGATAAATACCTTGACAATTTTTTCTTTGAAGACTCTTTGCTTGAATTATTGATATTGAAGTATATCTCGTCTGGAGTATTGCCTTTGTCCTTTAGTTGGATTTGATCTCCAATTTCAAACTTAAGGCCTTCTTAACTTTTCTATTATTCTCTAGTCCTTCCAGTCACCCAGGTTCATAAATGTAGGTGTCATTTTCTGTTCCTCACTCTTTGCCCATTTCCTCAATGGGAAAATAGGGATAATAATGGTGCTTACTTTCCAGAATCATTTTGAGGATCAAATGAGATAAAGCCTTTAGCAGAGGACCTGATTCTTAATAAATTCTTGTTTCTTCCTTTTTTCCATTCATTCTTTCCTTCCTTATTCCTCCCCCTATTTCTAATCGTCTTTTGGATTATATTCTTGTCTAGTACCTACCTGATAGGCCCTCTCTTTCATGAACAGTGACTTGTTTTTGGGTAGAACCTCTTGGTGGAAAAATTCCCCTTTGTCAACATAAATCTGCAATTGATTCTTGGAGAGTTGGGGACTGGGGGACCCGAAAAATTTTTTTATATAAATATTTTATTCGTTTTCCAATTATACACAGTAGTAGTTTCTATCAGTTTTTGTAAGGTTTTGAATTTTACAATTTTTCCCTACCCTCCCTTTCCTCCCCCCACTCCCTACAGAAAGCAGTCTGATAATCTTTATAGTGTTTCCATGCTATACATGGATAAAAATTGAATGTATTGAGAGAAAACTCATAACCTTGAGAAAAAATAAAATATTAGAGATAGCAAAATTATGTAGTACATAAGACAACTTTTAAAAAAATTGAAGGTAATAGTCTTTGGTCTTTGTTTAACAAACTCCAAGGTTCTTTCTCTGGATACAGATGGTATTCTCCATCTTAGATACCCTAAAATTGTTCCTGATTATTGCACTGATAGAATGAGCAGGTCTATTAAGGTTGATCATCAGAGGGGACTTGAAAATTAAAATGACTTTCCTAGGACAGTTGTCAGTGTGTGGCTGAAAGAAATTGAATATTACAGGTCTTCTAGACTCTAAAGCCTGCTTTCACCACACTGCCTCTAATTCTTTAACATATTCAAATGAGATAGAGGCATTTATGAAGATGTTAAAAATATTAACAGATGCTAACCTTTCTTCCTTGGTTTAAAATGTGCAATTATTAGCAGTAGAATAGCTGACCTATTACTAATGTGCCTTCAGTATGATATATTTTTGCCTTTAAAGCAATATTTCTTTTAGTAAGAACCCTGGTATCTCAGCAAAGTAAGAATAGATTGTTTACGATGCAATATTTTCTTTCTAAAATGTTCAGTATGCAATTATTTTTCAAGAATAGTTGGGTACACTGTCACTATGAAATTGGTTTAATTTTTTTCTTTAAAATTTCCCAAACATTTCTTTATCTGATATAGTACCTTAGGTGCCTAGATGTATTGTTTCTGAATGAATTTAGGATATGCTACATTAGAGGGGCTACTGGCATTGAGTGATTCTTCTTACCATCCCTATCCACTTCCTGAAGCTTTTCTTACCCTTTCTTCTCTCTGCTGTTAAGAGTCTGCTATTTACCCCTCCTACTAACAGCTGTTTACCCATCTGCTTCACAGTTAATGTGATCCTTCTAATATGTACACTATGATGAATCTCCTCCTCCCCCTCTTCCTTTCCCCCACCTTGCTTTTCCTGATGTCCTATAAAATCTTTCATCTATCTCCTTATTCTAGTCTCCTTTGATTAAGCACTTGTGATCAAGATAAGACCTAAAAAAGAAGTTGCTTTTTTTGTTAACAATAATTCACATTTATGAAGAGCTTTTACATTTTACAAAATTTTTCTCCTAACAAACCTACAACTCAAGTAATTTTTGTATTATTCCCATTTTTACAGATGGGGAAAGTGAGGCTCTGAGGACTTAACTGGCTTGACCATGATCACACCAATAAATAGTAAGTGAAGTGAGATTCAAACCCAGCTCTTTGGACTATACCCAGGACCCAAGTCATTTGCCCTTTCTACAGACATTGAAACATTTTCTTCTATTTTTTCTGGCAAATGCACAATATATATTAAATGAATGTCAATTAATCTGGCAACCTAACTTCCTTCTATGGATCAGCATTTTTCCTACAAGGAAACATTTTCTGTGTACCAGATAGTGATTTATATTTGAAAGTTAGTGATTGGGGCAGCTCAATGGTACAGTCCGAAACCTGATATGAACTTCTGGTTCCCAACCTACTTTAAAAACAAACCTAGGGGCGGCTAGGTGGCGCAGTGGATAGAGCACCGGCCCTGGAGTCAGGAGTACCTGAGTTCAAATCCAGCCTCAGACACTTAATAATTACCTAGCTGTGTGACCTTAGGCAAGTCATTTAACACCATTGCCTTGCAAAAAAGCTGATTGCCTGTGTATAATGATTCAGTGTATATCTAATTCACTGAAAATGTTTCCTTTTTCACAAAGAAATACAGCTGCTTGTGTATATCTTAGGTTAGTTTTGCTTATCACTTTTTAAAATGAAGTTAGCTTCCACCATTGGCATCTTTTCAGAATCTTTTCAGAACCCGTCTTAGGAAGGACTGAGCTTGTCAATGAAAATTACCTTTTAAATTAAGTATGAAACCTGTTGGATCTATGAAAATGAATGAGGATCTGAATAAAGGTTGTCCTCAGATCAATTCAATCTATTCAACATTTATTGTGCATCTGACAGGTGCTTTGTTTGACTCTTTGTGACCCCATTTAGGGTTTTCTTGGCAAAGCTACTGTAATAGCCATTTCTTTTGTCAGCTCGTTTTACAGGTGAGGAAACTAAGGCAAATGGGGTTAAGTGATTTGCCCAGAGTCACACAGTTATTAGTGAGTGTCTGAGGCCACATTTGAACTCAAGAAGCTAAGTCTTCCTGACTCCAGGTCTGGTGTTCTATCCAGTGTACCACCTAGCTTTTTTTTTTTCATTACTTTGTGATGGAAACAATAAGAAACAAACAAATTCTAGTCCTCTAAAGTCTTCTTTATATTCAGTGAATAAAATGCTTGACCTGGAGTCTGGAAGACCACTTGAGTTCACCTCTAGCCTCATTGTGATTCTGGGCCAGTCACTTAACCTTCTCAGTCTACCTCAGCTTTCACATCTGTGAAACAAAATAATAATAGACCCCACTTCCCAGCATTGTTGTAGGGGGTCAAATAAAACAATATTGGTAAACTGTTTTGCAAACCTTAAAGCAGTCCTTAAATGCTAGCTTTTATTAATAATAATTATAATCAAATCCATTCATGATGATAGCTAAGCTTTTGTTGTGATGTTTCATATACATACATAAATGCATACATGTACACAGGCACACACATACTTTTATGACAGTATCAAAGGATAGAGGAAAGGAAAAAAATAAGATGTTTCAGAATGAAATGTTCATTCTTTTTATTTAGCTTATGTTATTATTGGTAATATCAAAATTATTCTAAACTAAAACCTTTACTAAGCTTCTTCTCATCCCAGAGTGGATTCTTCCCAGCTATGATAGAGGAAAAAGAAACCAGGGCAGCTCCTCCCACAGCCTCAGGTGCAGGCAGAGTGATGGAAAGTGATGAGAGATCAATCCTTGTCAGAAATTTATATTTGAGAAAACCCTGAAAAATCATTATAGGGCTACCAAACAGTGGAATGGTGATTGAACTAGTTAAATAGTGACTGCTATTAATTGCTTTAGAATTGAACCACCAGAGCCTCATTATATTGCAATAAGCTTATCCAGTGTATTTCTCAGCTGTATATCCTACATTTAATCCCCTCTAGGAAGAGAAAGGAGCCTTGCAACCTAGGAAGGCTTTAATTAAAGCTTTGGCTCACACTTTGGTCTGTGCAGCCTCCAGTCTCATTGGGGGCTATAGTGAAGCTGCCCTAGGCTTCACCCTCCCTTATGAAACAACCTCTGCCAATGTTAGATATTAGAAGGAAGTAGTTGTAGAATCTTATTTTTTAAGGCTTCCAGAGAGTCCTATATTTAGGTACCCATGGTGACAGGGTGAGCCTTTCATTCCATGGCTGGGCTATGTTTATGAGATTAGCTCTGCTATTTCCTGCTAGCAGTATTTATTTCAATATGATGCTGTGGTGGTTTGACTAAAGTCTTTCTCTGAATAAAGAAACCACTGGCCCACCTCATTTTATTTTCTCTTTAATGCTGATGAATTCCAAAGTTTCCTAACTAAATCCCACATGCTTTGTTGATTGTTTTAAATGAAAAGTAGCAAAGTGCTCACTTAAAAAGTGAGTAACTCAAGTCTAACACAGAAAACAGACAGCTCTTTTAATGAGTTCTCTATGCTTTTAAGACCATCCATTAGAAAAGGTTTAGCTTAAGTACTTATTTCATGAGGTTTATTATCATAAAGCTCAAATGACATGATAAATGTAAAGAGTTTACAATACCTAAAGTGAGTTGTTCTGTCCTGTCCAAGTCAATTTGATATTGGGGTTGGGGTGCTGGATTTGGAGTCAAGAAGACAGAAGTATCTGTAAAAGGTCTTGTAAACCCTCTACACACTATAGAAGCTGCAGCCCAGGGCAGTGTCCTCATCCTTCTCACTGTACTTCCCTTTCCTCCTTTGTAAAATGGGCAAGTTGGACTCAGAAGACTCCAGGGCCTCTTCTAACTCTAAGTCTCTGATCTTGTGTTGAACCTATACATTCTGTCAGCAAGTATTTGTTAAATCCCTACTATAAGTCTACCAATTAGTATTAAAGGAAATGGTGATTTAATCTTTCTCTAGGATACAACATTATGTCTATCCATAGCTGATTAAAGTATGGTCTTTTGGGCCTATGATTACAGCAAGGGAAAGACTACAGAGGCCCAGAAATTTCAGGCAAAAATTTATTTCCTCTGAAACTTTCTAATTTTCTGAGTAACATATCTTGAAAGAACCTTTTATTTTCTTCCTAGGCTTTCAGGTTTCTACTGAGGAGCAATCACAGATAATCTTTGCATAAATCCATTTCTTACATTATGTGGTGGAGGTAGTAATTATCCTGCATTTGACCCTTATTTTTAAACTATTAGATCAGATAGCTATAGAGTTTGCCATAAATCAGAGGATGAAATTTAGCAGTGACAAGAGGAGCCAAGATGGTGGCGTGGAGGAAACTTCAGTGAGTCCTGGTTGCTTCAAGGCTTGTAACAAGACAAGTCACTCTATCTCTCTGTCCCTTTTTTACTCATTTATAGAGTGTGTGAGATGACCTGCAATGCCTCTTCCAGTTATAAAATTTTTTGGTTTTATTAGAATACAAATAACGTATGATGTAGAGTATATGACCACACTATAATGTCATGACCTTCTCATACAGAGATGACGCTACAGATCTCCTGCTTCCCACCTTCACCCTATGATAGGCCTTATTAATTGGTTCATGCCTACACACACACACACACACACACACACACACCTCTCAGATTTTTATGACCAAAAGTCCACACACATATACAGACCAACTAGTTAACTGGTATGTATGGGAATTCTTATCCTCATTAGAACCATGCTTGAATTAATCCTTTCCAAATGATATGCCTAGGCAATTTTTATTTATCTATGTTTTCTTACCTCATCTATTTTTTTTCTAGGGTTTTTTTTTTAAACTGAAAGGAAAAGTCATAGAATCATAGGTTTAGAGCTGGAAGGTAACCTCAGAAGTCACCCTTCATTTTATTTAAAAAGAACCTGAGGTCCAGGAAAAAAAAAAAAACAACCAGGCAGGAGTAAGTAGCAGAACCAGAAATCAAATCCAGGTCTTTTGGGTTTAGTCGTAGCTTTCCATTGTACTACCATGGCAGTAACCAGAACAGACAGTAGCTGCTGGCATGAGTACAAGTAATTAGAAATGGCAGGTGGCTATGCTTGTTCTGGTATAGTAAGTTCTGATGTATTAGAAAATCATAGGTATATTACAGGTTGAAGGCTGTTGGTAAACCCTGCTCTTCATTCCATAACTAGAAAAAACGACAGACCATTGATTCAAACAAAATACAAAAAAAAAAAAAAGAGCTGAAATAGATTAAAATTAAGGGCTTTACTCTGTATAGACATTAAATTACCTATACATAATGCTCCTTGAAACTTTTATAGATGTCTCCTGGGCTACTGATTTGGCTAAGGGAAGGAGCTGAATCAGTCTTTTTGGAGGCTTTTTAGATGGTGTTTGTCATAAGTATTTGCACTCTGCTTTTTTTGGAATAATTTCGATTTTTACCACAGTTTATAGTTGTCTGCTCAGAAGCAGCCTGCCATAGTAGAAAATTTAGATTTAGGTTCTGCCTCTCCCAAAGAGTAGCTATGGGTTGTTTACTTGGCCTCTTAAATCTTCAGGCAGCTCTTAAGACTTCAAAGTGGAATACCTGCCAAATGACCTTTCATTGATGAAGATAATATATTGGGCTTGCTGTTCTGACTCTTTGTGACCCCATTTTGTGATTTTCTTGACAGAGATACTGTTCTAGTTTGCCATTTCCTTCTCCAGCTCATTTTATAGATGAAGAAACTGGGATGTACAGGGTTAAATGACTTGCCCAGGATCAAACATCTAACAAGTATCTGGGCCAGATTTGAACTCAGGAAGATGAGTCTTCTTATACCAGGCCTCTCAGTCTATCCACTGCTCTACCTAGCTGCCGTAGATAGTATATCAGAAGTTTCTATTCCAGGCATTCACTAACTGAAGAAATCACATATGGATAAAAAAATAAACCCAAATTAAAAAAAAAAAGTTCCTGCAAATTGCAGCATTTCCTTCCTGTCCAGTGTAGACTTTAATGTGCCAAATTAATTAGTCTTTTTACACAGACAGAAATTATTATCAATTTGTCATAGCTAATTACTTTACTCTTAATATGTCTGTGCATTCATCCCTGTGAGTATTCCAGTGATGCAGATGACACGCCTTACTATTCATGATTTATTCTTTGCATTTTATGACCATGTTCTTCCTTAAGTTTTCTACTGCAAGCCCTCCTCTAGTTCTTTTGACTTTGGGAGGATACTAATGGATCACTGGGGCATCACTCATCCATCATTAATATGAAGTGACCAGCCCATCTTCAGCAAACATTTCTTTGATGATGTCAGTGGCATTGCTTCTCATTTGTGATTTCTTGTTTGTAGCATGTTGCTGCCTCTTTAGGGCCACCCCCTACTGCCTTCCTGGCTTCCTTCAAACTGAAATTCCATCCCCTTTCAATTATGTGTCTTCATTTCTTAAATGATTTCCTATTTCTCCTGGACATAACTTGCTTTGTTTATTTGTTTGCATATTGTCTATGTCCTTAGACCATAAATGCTTTGAAGGCAGGATTTATTTTTTGCCTCTTTGTATCCCTAGGGCTTGGCACATATTGTTTATTGACTGATTGAGTCTGTGATTTAGAGTCCATCTGGAGTGCCTGCCTTGTTCTTGATTTGAAAATAAGTTTGTCATAAAAATCTTTGCAAATCTTTTCCATCTGTTTTGTTGTCTTTCCTATTTCGTCCTTAAATATCCTCAGGATGAGTTGAGTCCCTCACCAAACTTTTTTTTTGTAAACTGGGTTTTCCCTCAGGCTTTATGTTATGAAATGAAACTTCCACAGTCCCCCTCTAGATATTTTTAAAAATAATTTAGCATTCTAAACCCTTCTGTGTGTATCCAAACAAGAAATGTTGGCATGCTGTAATTTCATTTTTTAATTTTTTTATTTATTTAAGGCAATGGGATTAAGTGACTTGCCCAAGGTCACACAGCTATGCAGTTATTAAGTGTCTGAGACCAGATTTGAACTCACGTCTTCCTAACTCCAGGACCGGTGTTCTATCCACTGTGCCACCTAGCTGCCCCTCTCTATAATTTCATGATGGGAAGAGCAAAACTTGGAAATAAATATGAAATTTGAATACAGTTTCATGTTCTTATGATTGTTAATGAACTCAAACAAGATTCTCTGGGAAATTGTGATATAGAAAGATTGCTGGATTTGGACTAAGTGAGCTCAAGTTCCAATTTTGCCTCTTTTATTTAAATGACATTGATCATCACTTAACCTCTTTGAGGCTTGGTTTTCTCATCTGTAGAGCGACAGAATTAGGTCAGATGACCTCAAAGGTCCCTTTTGTATTAATGCTTATTAATGTGGGTTGTTTTCTTTCTGTCAATTAAATGGTAAAGACTGAAAGAAGATGAATGAATATTTTTATCACTGAAATATGATGGAAAACATAGCTTAATTTTAAAAGAAAGCTTTTTTCTCAATTATGGACTATCTTAAATTTTTCTGTGCATTTAGTAATATCTGAATTTTTAAAGCAAGAATTCCTAGAAATATCTTTCTAAATTTTAGTTTGAAACTTTCATATCCTTTCATCTCTGCTTTGACTCTATTCTCCTTTCTCTCTACTGCCTTGTAAAGGGAGAGCAACTAGGTGGAGAGATGCATAGAGAAGGGACAAAGGATGGCACAGTGCATAAAGCACTGGCTTTGGAGTCAGGAGAATAGTTGTTCAAATCCAGTTTCAGACACTTGACACTAACTAGCTTGTGTGACCTTGGGCAAGTCCCTTAACCCCAGTTGCCTCCTTTCCAGGACATCTTCAGAAAGTCTGATTTCATATCTGGCCATGGACCCAGAAAGCTTTGGTGGAGAAAGTGAAGTTGGTGACTTAGCACAGCACCCTCTTGCTCAAATCCAATTCATGTGCTTGTCATGGTATCACCTCCCTGGTGTTGTGGTCTTCTTCAAAAATAAAGGACAAACATTCTTATAAAGGCAATCAGGAAAAATGTAAAGAATACTAGTTTTGGTATGAGATTGAAGTTTCATTCCCAACTTTAGCTCTTACTATGTGTTCTTGGAATAATTAACTTAAGCTCTCTGAGTTGGACATTTTTAGTGAGTTTTTTGGGTTGTTGTTTTTTTTTTTGACAGAGAGTGGATGGTTATTTTTTTGGCAGAGATGTTTTGGAGAAGTTTTGTATTCTTACAATAGAAGTTAATCCAAATGACCTGCAGTTGAAATTCTTACAATGGAAATTCTGGGATCCTACTGTAAAATAAATTTGGAAAGGACTTCTCTGATTAGGGTTTCACCCTTTCATTGTTACAAACACAGAATTGAAGTTCAAAAAGGCAAATGTCTTGACCCTAGACACTCAGGTAATCATTGGAAGAGCCAAAATCAGAACCCCTTCTCCAATTCTAAATCCTGTGCTGACAGTCATTTGAAACTAAGACAGGATTTATCCAATGGAAATGTTGCAAATGGTGGTTAGGTTCTTGAGTCAGCCTACAAAAACCTATTTAATCCTATTTTAATTTCTTTGAGAGGAAGAACTATACCTTCCTTATACTTGTTGGTCTAATCAGCCACGGTCAGACACATTGCACAGTGACCCTAATATAGAGGTGTCCTTTTGGTCCTCTTTCAAAGACAACCTCCTTCAGTCCTACACAGTCTTACACATAGTGGACACTTAATAAATGTTTGCATAAATGAAAGCTAGTTTCTGGCTTATTTATTTTTAATCTACCTATGAATTTTAGAAAGTGTAAAACAAAATAAAAAGTATAAAGCTATATTTTTATATAAAAAGGTATTTTTCATTTTCCTTGTCAATAAATAAATTAAAATTCAGATGTTTATGGGCTTCATTATAAATGGTAATTGCATAATGTAGGTTTTTGGTTTTTATTTTTATTTTTTACTAAATATATTCCTTTTCACATAATAGGCTCACATGTATTTTGGATTGATTGTTGCTAGAACCTACACACGATTTATAAGAGCTCTTTTTGAGTAAATGAGTCCTTTAAAAACTAATATGGAAAATTTAGGTCCACACAGATAGTTTGATGACAGCTCTGGATCAATTCTGTTTAGTAAACATTACTAGTACTTCCTTAGTACTAGGACTTCCCAACACCCTGCAGATGACACTCACCCACATTTGTGGTTTATTATGATTTACAAAGCAGTTTCAGTTACTTTTTGTATCAATAACTGAGTTCATTCACTTAGAAATAAATGCAGAGACTCCCTGATCTGTGGAGCTTTTGTCCCCTGGAAGAACTAGAGAGAGATTAGGTTACAGTTTATCAATCCTTTTTTCCCTACTTTTCTGAGATGATAAACATCTGGGGTACAACCTAGCCACAAAAGCGATTTCTATCCTTGGCATGGAGGGGTGGGAGATGGAGAAGAAATGTTGCATATTTCATAAGCAGTGTCTGTTCTGATTAGGTCACTTCCTTAGAGATGAATGGAAAATATGGAGATAATTCTCAGTGGGCCAGTTAATATTCACTGAACCTTAGTCTGAGTCTCAAAAAGATCTGTGAATCCTAAATGTTTCAGAGGATATGTCCTGCCAGTGGTGACTTCTCTTATATAAAAACTTTAGGTTGCACACATGTTTAGAGACAATCAAAGCTTGTATTACATGAAGGAACACATCTACTTTTGCTATTCTTATGAATTCCTACTGTGCTCCTCATTCTGTTCAAGTCTCTCAGTCCCAGTTTAACTTTCCTTCCTCCTTGAAAATTACCTCTTTTCTATCTGACCATATTAAGGTCTTCCAGTTCAAGGTGTCTGATCTTTCCCATACACATATGTGTCACCACATCCTTCTCACCAAATGTGAATCTTTCCCTTATTTGTCTCAAAAGAAGAATGTTTTTTCCCTCTTGCAATTACTTTGTATTTATTTATGTGTGTAAATATTATATTCCATTTATCTCCAATAGAATATAAGCCTTGAGAGATCAAGAACTTTTTCCCTTTTGTCTTTGTATCATCTACGAATTACCTCCCGACAGTAAGGGATTCATACATGTTCATTGAATCTGACCTGTGTTCCATCTCCTTCTCTTTCCCCATGCCCATGATCCTTTCTGATCTACTTCTTCAAGAGTATTATATCATCAGCATTTCCTTTCCAATGCCTTGTGAGGTGACTAGTAGTAAAAATAGTTAGTATTTACATAGCACTTGCTTTCTATCTTATCATATCTTTACAACCACCCTGGGAATGAGATGCTCTTATTATAGAGAAGGAAACTGAGACAGGCAGAGATTAAGAGACTTGTCCAGGACTGCATAGGACCATGATATCAAGGGAGATGACACCATGACACACAAGTGTATTGGACTTGGGGGGGGGGGGGGGGGAGCTGTGCAAAGTTACCAGCCTCACTTTCTGTTGTAGAGCCATCTGGGTCCAGTGGCCAGATAATGTAGTTGGTCCTGAATACCTGTGTTGGTACCATTCTTGTGGTTTTTAAAAAAAAAATTCATATGTAGTTATCCCAACTAACCAGTTGAGATAAACTTGTCCAAAATAATAGTCTTTCCTACTAGATGGAAGGTCTCCCTACATTGTTGTTCTAGATTTCTTGACTATTGAGTCAGACAAATTTATTCTATAGCATTGGTGTCAAATTCATATAGAAAAGGATTGCTGTAGGCAGCATATTGACTTTTAAAAAACCACAAATTAATAAGATCTCTGTTGTGTTTTTATTTCTATGTTAAACATTTCCCACTTAGATTTTAATCTGGTCTAGCTTTACTACTGTGTCAATTCCTCTTATTCATCCAACCACCCTATTTATTTGATCTATGTCAAGAAAAAGTGACCAGATTCAATTATTCTACAAGTGACATCTTTTAACATATGTTTGGTTTTAGGTGATGGCTGTCCTGAAAGATATAATCACATGAGACCATGTAAAAGTGCAACAGATGGAGTAGCATTTGACCATTTAAAGTATCTGACTTTTTAAAAGTTATGATCTGATCTGTGGTATGAAGGTAAGGTCAATAGAATATTTTTTTTCTCCTGAATGGTTTGATGGCTTTCTTCTCTGACTCAAACCAAAGTAGTTGCTCTCTACCAACACAAAAAAGGATTGTGGACAACGCTGCCTTGGAATGCCATCTCTGATTCATTGACACATGAAGAAAACCTCATGAATAGCAATCACAGAGACTCAGAGAGCATCACTGGTAAGTTGCTGTTTTTAAATTCTAGCCAAACTCTAATGGGTAAATTCTTTTTCGACAACTTCAAATATTGATGAGTTTTCACAGTACTTTTTAATTATATACATCAGAAGAAAATGACCAAGAAATGACATCAGTTTTGAACAAATACAGAATTTGTTCATTATCATTTCTAAAGCACCTGCTAACCTCTCCTAAGCATAATAGTGACCTACGTGCAAGTATGGGTTAGATTCCATTAAAACATATATTGCAGTGAAATGTATGTGACGAATTTATTTCAAGCAGTTTTTGGCATGGAGATTATTTGTCATGGAATTTGACTAAAAAGGGTTTGTTTGCATTTTAGATTCCTACCTTGCCTATTTTAAAGATATATTTATATCCTTTAAGGATGGGGGCAGCTAGGTGGCTTAGTAGATAGGGCGCCAGCCCTGGATTCAGGAGGACCTGAGTTCAAACGCAGCCTCAGACATTTAATACTTACTTAAAAACACTTAAGGATAAACTGGAGTATTTTGGAGGGTTTTTTTGGCTTATTTTGAGTTGTTTTTTTTAAAGATTTTATTTATTTTGAATTTTACAATTTTTCCCCCAGTCTTGCTTCCCTCCCTTCCCTCCCCTTGGAGTGTTTTTAATAGTTAAATTATAGCAGGAATTAAACACAAGTTTGTTTATTACATTTTCAGGTTAATTTAAGCCCAGGCATGAACATCTTAATTCTTATTGGTTTAATAGTTTTCTTTGAGTTTGGTATTATCTTTTGCCATGGGGTTAGAATGTTTTATTTTGTTCTTCAAAGGAATACCAGATATAAAAATGAAGGTTTCATTGGCTTTCAAATCCATATCCCAGAGCCAAAGAAACCTAGAGGAAACTTTTTAGTTTCCATCTGAATTCCATTTATCTTGTTATGGGATGGGGTTGTGGGATTTCTACTTGGGATCTCATTGGTATAGGGAACTTCCTTTGAGGAAACACAGATCTGTTTACATCTCTGCACCATATAGTCTTAAAGAGTAGTAGATTGGGATATGCCTGGCCATTGTGTGGGGCTTGAACCCAGGTCTTCTTGACTCCCTAAGGCTATCTCCCATCCATTGTGCTACATTGCTGTTAGGTTCCTGTTAGACTAGCTGCTCAGGAAGTGTTAGGTTCCTTATCCTTATCCTTACCCAGGCGAACGTTGAAGGGGCGGGAGACAAGGATGGCAAGTTCTCCAAGTTCTCCTTGTTCTCCTAGATCTCCATTTATTAAACCAAATACAAGTGCCTAAATATCCTTCCCAGTCCCTGGTCCACTCCCACTCCCATGACACTTAGTAAAACAATTCTCTGTTGCTAGAGGATACCAGGTGATAAAGATTTACAGTACTCCCACACACAACAGCCCCTTACACATTGCCACTTCTCATTTTCAGGAAATGATTACTCTATTTTTCTCTGGAGCAAGGTATGAAAATACATCAAATTTAACATGATATCTTTTTTCATAAGATGTTTGCTCCAATGAGGATCTCCCTGAAGTTGAGTTGGTGAGCCTACTAGAAGAACAGCTTCCCCAGTATAAACTACGAGTGGATTCCCTCTTCTTATATGAGAATCAAGACTGGACTCAGTCTCCTCATCAGAGCCAACATGACTCTGATGCCATCTCTCCAGTCCTTGCTGAAGAGACTTTCCGTTATATGAGTGAGTATCACATATTTAGAAATATCTTGTGTCAGTTGAAATAAGAATATACACATTATATATATATATATGTATGGTAGATCTGATGATTTTTTTGAATTTTTACAATTTTTCCCTATTCTTGCTTCCCTCCCCCCCACCCCCCACAGAAGGTAGTCTAACAGGTAAGGTTTCCATTGGAAACATTAAAGTTTAGTTCCAGAAAGCCCAAATCATATGAGAAAGAAAAATGTAAAATTCAAAATGTTGCAAAATAATAGTTTTTAACAATCATTGCATGTAGTTGGGAAAATAAATGAATAAAATATTTGAATATATAGGGCAAGAAGGACTGATTTTCCCCTCCCTCTTCATTTCCATCTCATGTTCCTGATTTCCCTTTAGACTGAGTGGAATGGTAATGAAAGGAACTTATTGTTTCTTACTTGCGATGAATGAAGCAAGTTGACCTGCCAGTTCCCATATTTTTAATGCTCCTCTACATAGATATTCTCAGTTTCTCAGTTTTATTATCTCCACAGAAAGGCTTGAAGAATTTTGGTATTTAGAAGCATTGTTATTTACAGCAGACACAAGAAAAATTATTCAGACTAATCCAAACCATCCTAGGTAAAGATACATAGAAGTATCTAGAAGATACCCTAAAACATGCTTGTTCTGATAGTTGGATAGTAGTTGACCTAGTCCAAGACCCTCTCTCAGACAACTACTTTGGGCAGCTTCTCTAGGAGGAAGCTAATCAAACTCCCGATAAAAGGCAATTGAGCAAATTGGCCTCATCTCAACAGAAAAGGTGGGAAGTTTATTATAAATAGGTAACTTTCTTGGGAGCCCCCAGCAACTGGTATAGCCAATAGGCAATTCAGTTCAACAATAAGACCCTATATTAAGATCAGCAGATACTACTAGAGTGGGATTGGGATATAAGAGACACAAAGTACAAAGTCTCCCTGCCTTCTGTGGGCTTCTATTCTACAATGTTGATAGAGCCTGTACACTGGGAGGCACTGAGTGTGGTGCAGTAGAAAGACCTCTGGTTTTGTATGTTGAGGGCCTGGATTCAAATTCCACCTCTGAGTCTCATAATTACAGGAGTGCTTTTGATACATTGTTGCTTTCTATTCCTCACTGCAGCCTTGCTAGTAGTGTTGTTATTCCTATTTTGCAAGTGCAGAAACTGAAGCAGGTAGACTGGCCCAGGGTCACACTGCTACTGAACATCAGTCAGACCCTCTGAGCCCTCCTTTACCACCAAGCTGTGTGTCCTGGAGTTGATCCCTTCACCTCCCTGGTCATCAGATTTCACTAGATGGCCTCTGCAGTCTCTCTCAGCTCTAAGGTCTATGTCCTATGGTAAGCAAATGCAAGGAAATTGATGAGTAGCCAAGTCCAACTGTGGCAAGGGGAAAAACTGGACCTGGACCATCATTCTGACCTATAGGATAGCCAAATCAGCCACTGGCTTCCTCAGACTGAGTGCCCAGAGCTAACCCTGACCCGAGGGCCCTGCCCAAGCAGCAGCAACAAGGACACAAATCTAAGCTGCTCAAAGGAGTGGAACCCCCTCCATCTCCACAGAGACCCTCAGGAGGCAGTGTAAAGGAGCAGGCTCCTGTTTTTCTCCTTTCTGGAACAGGCAGTCTACAGTGCCATTGATATGTCCCCAGAGAACTCCTGAGGCCAGGGGGTGGAGAGGTGGGATAAGCAAGCAGCATGACTTCACAGAAGGAGAAAGACAGTGTGCTAGTGGAAGAAGCTGCCCCCTCCATTGAACCACTCAGGAGCCCTCCCAGGGCTATATCAGTGACCCTGCTGCCTTTGAAGACTTGAAGTACGCCTTTGGAAGAGCTACTTGTGTCAAAAGCACACTACCTCAGGGCCAAGTCTGTGGAAAAAAGAGAAGCTGGGAATGTATTTGGGATCCCAGGAAAAGTTCTCGGGAGGAACCCCCTTTCTCTTGTTCCTGCTAACCCCCAAGTCCAGAGGAGGAAGAACCAAGGGAGACAGACTTATGGAGATCCAAGGAAATGAGTTCCTATGAAGCTTTTGTGCTTTGTACATGTGCCTGAATCACTAAGGTGGAATTAGGGAAGGGAGGGAAACTGTAAGATGTAACCTACTTGGTTAGGGCAGAGAAGATAGAGACTTGGATATAAATAACATTTAGAGATTTGAGACTCAGGGAAGAAATCTGACCCCAACTTCCATGGAAGGCAATTACCCTTCAATGTTGAAGACCAAGCTAGCCATTAGGGCCATTATGAACTGGACCAGTTGTTTTTATTTCTCATACCTATGATTTTTACATGTATATTCATTTAATTTTTATTCATTTTGGTTTGCCACTCTCCATCCTGAGGTGGGAGGAGAGAGGCAAATATAAGGTAACTTGAGGAGGGAGAGAACACCTACAAGTGGAGGAGGAACCTGGGGGAGCTCAGGAAGGGCTCTATATAGAAAGGAGTACATGATCTGAGCTTTGAAGAAAAAAGGAGAGGATGAGGGATCCTATTTCAACCTTGGGATGTTTATATGGGGACACAGAGGGAGATAGAATGCTCTAAGAGAACAGCTGGTAATCACATTTAGCTGGAACATGGAGAGTTTAGATGGGGGAAAATATGAAATAAGTCTGGTAAAGAAGGTGCTTTGAAACTGGATTTTAAATGCAAAGTCATAGTATTTGTATTTTAGTCTGGAGGTAAAAGGGAGCCATTCATAGTTCTGAGCAGGAAAGTGCTCTGGGGCTAAAGTGGTAGGATGTTAGGGACCACAGGAGAGTAATCTCACAGCAGATGGCCTCCATTTTCCATGTGGAAAGAGAAGAAGGAGTGATTGTTATTCCCTAATGAGTCCAGGTGAGATCAGATAACATGAATTTGCAGTGAATGTAGTTATCAGCATTGCAAGACTTTCAACAGCATGTAAATAGGAGTGGAAAAGGCAGGGGTTATGCAGGGTTGTGGTTTGGTGAGGCATGAGACCATAGTGGAAACAAAGGACTAAGGGATCAGGGTGGAAGACAAAATCTAGCTGAACTTGTCAGTTATAGGTTCAAGACTGTGAAGGGAAGAAAGTGAGGCCAGAGAGGGCTAGATATCTTTTGAGCGAGGGTTCCAAGCCTCATGAGGTTAACAAGAAATATTAAAACAAACTCAAAAGATTGAAGGTGGAAAAAAAAGAAAAACTAATAGACCTGTTATCAAAAACAACTGACTTGGAAAATAGGTCAAGAGATAATTTGAGAAACAGTGCATTCCCTGAAAACAGTAATTATTTAAAAAACCTGGAAACTGTATTTCAACAAAATATAAATAAAAACTGCCAAGATATGTTACAGAGAGTAAAGTGAAGATGGAAAGAATGTAACAATCACCTACCGAAAGAAAAGCTGAAAGGAAAAGTTTGAGCAATAACATAGCCAAAATCCAGTATTCCCACAGCAAAGGAAAATACTGAAAGTATTCAGAAAAAAATATTCAAACCATAGAGTCAGGATCACACAGGATGGACAGCTTATATATCACAAGAGAAAATTTTGGAAAACAAAATTGCAAAAAAAGAAAGAGACTTAAAAACCATAATTTACCCTGTAAAGTTGAATATAACCCAGCAGGGACATTAACAGAATAACTTTCAAGCATTCCCAATGAAAAGACCAGAGAATATATAATACAAAAGCGAAATTTCAGAAATACTTTAATACTTAAATAAGTAAACTTATTTGATCATTTGGAAGGATCCTTATGACAATGAAGTACTAATGCTCTAATGGGGGAAAAGAAACAAGAATCCTTTCATTATGAACTTTAATGTGTACAGAAGGTATAGTGAGGGAGTTAAAAATGAAAAACAGAGTTCCTGGGGGTGGATGCAATTTATTATAAATGGGATGAATAAGAAGAATATACAAAATGAAGGAGGAGGTGGAAAGAATGGGCATGAGATGACATGGACAAATGTGGGTTGAACATGCAGATGTCTGCTTATACACATGAGTTTGGTGTAGGAATACATCAGACTCAACAGGGCAAAACATAGGAATGGGAGGAATAGTTCAGAGGAGGGACAATATGAAGTGAAGAATAAAAAAGAAAAGAGAAACAACCAGAATCTAATGGAATCTCTTCGATTACTTCTTAGACAATTGGAGGTATATGAATTAAGAAGATTAAGAAATTATGGTTTATGAATGTAATAGAATATTATTGCACATAAGAAATGACAAAAGAGGTGATTTCAAGAAATCCTAAGTAGGATGAACTTTCACAGAATGAAGTAAGCAGAACCAGGAGAATAGTTTATATGAAGATATCAATTTTGAAAAGAAAAATCACTTTGAAAGACTGACCAATGCAACCATGTGTCCATTGGACCTATGATAAAATCTGCTTCCCATACCCATTTGATAGACACTAGAGAAAGACTCAAATCTGGGCATCACAACTAGGAAGATTTGATTTTGTTGTGACTATGCTTACTTGTTACAGTAGATTGGGAGGTTAATTGGGAGGAGGAAGTTAGCAATTGTGATACCAGTAAAAAAGGGACCATAGCAAAAAAAAAAAATTAATGCAGAGAAGAAAGCATGGAAGCAAGACAATATCATGAATAGTGCGGAGAATTTTTTATGTGCTTAAAAAAATCCTATGTGAAATGGAGATTGATGATTTCATTGAGTGCTCTGTTTTCTGCTTTATATATATGGAAATGCTCTTTTGATGTTTTAGGTTTCAAATAGGATCTGTTTTTTTCCCTCCACTATATGTGAAAATGCTATTGTTGAGGAATTTTTTTAGTTTGGGTCTTTTAAGTTTAAAATAAAAACATCTTATTTTATTTTTCTAATTACATGCTATGGTAGTTTTTCAATATTCATCCTTTTGCAAATTTGAGTTATACATTTTTCTATCAAACCCCCCCACCCCACAGTGAACAGTCTGGGAGATGTTATGCATGTACATTTGTGTTTAACATATTTACATATTAGTCACTTTACATATTAGTCATTTTTTGAAAGAAAAATTAGAACTAAGGGGAAAGAAAAGGAAAGGAAAAACATGAGAAGTTTTTAAAAAGTGAACATAGTGTACATTCAGATTCAGTGGTTTCTTCTCTGAATGTGTATGGCATTGTCCATAGCAAGTCTCTCAGGGTCATCCTTGATCTCTGAACTGCTGAGAGGAGCTGCATCCATCATAGTGTTGAACTTTTTTTTAAGAACTTACTGAAATAATTGAGTCATACCTGAATTTTCATTTTCTCTGTTTCTTTAAACAGCAGTGTTTTTCCAGTTTGATTCCTTTCTAATTTGAAAGATAAATGTTTGTGTGAAATCTTTTTGAACACGTCTTTAAAGGAAAGATTCTTCTTTTATGAAGAAAATCCTCTTTGTTCAATTCTTCTGTTTCTGTGAGATTTTTAGTTGAAAGATTAGAGTGAGATATACAACTTTTAAATTCTTCCATATGCATTTTAGGATATATAATATAAACAGTTGTTTTATTGTTGCTTTGATATGAAGCAGTCTAGGTGGAATATCTCAAGGTCATGACAGTAAATGGAATGATTCTTTAAAGAATTTATTTTTCGGGGCAGCTAGGTGGCGTAGTGGATAAAGCACTGGCCCTGGAGTCAGGATACCTGGGTTCAAATCCGGTCTCAGACACTTAATAATTACCTAGCTGTGTGGACTTGGGCAAGCCACTTAACCCCGTTTGCCTTGCAAAAACCTAAAAAAAAAAAAGAATTTATTTTTCATACTGATAACTGACATCTAATAGTGCTTTAAGCTTGCCAAGTGCTTTGCACACAATTCTTTCCTTGGAGTCTCACAATACTTCTGTAAGATAGGTATTTTCAGGTGTTACTGTTATTCCCATTTTACATGTGAGGAAATGGAGTCTTTTCAGAGAGGAGAGAAATCTCAAAGAATTAGAATCCAGGTCTTCTGGACTCCTAGATAAGCTCTCTATCCAATTTATTACAGTGCCTCTAAAATCTGAGGTAGGTACATACATATATTTTATACACACACACATTTATATGTTCTCTTCACTACTTTGGCAGCAGGGAGGCAAGTCCTGAAAGCATATTTTCCAAGATCCCCTTCCTAATTACAACTTATTTTGACTCCTTCCATACAAAATGGTACAGTGTATTCATTTGATAATAGAGATTAGAATAGGCAAAACTGCCTTTCATGCTGTCATTCTTTTGGGGAATAAAGAATTGGTTGTCGTATTCCTTAAGAGGCAAAGAGGAAAAAGGACAGATTTTGCTTACTCAATTAAAAGACTTTTTCCATTAGGCCTATAATGTGGAAGACTTATAACTTTGTAAGGTTTATTGCCTCTAGTTTTATTTTTTGGGGTTTTTTTTAGGTTTTTGCAAGGCAAACGGGGTTAAGTGGCTTGCCCAAGGCCACACAGCTAGGTAATTATTAAGTGTCTGAGACCGGATTTGAACCCAGGTACTCCTGACTCCAGGGCCAGTGCTTTATCCACTACGCCACCTAGCCGCCCCAGCCTCTAGTTTTTATAACTAATTTTCCATGCTCAGTTCCCAAGCTCGGTAAGGAGGGGCAGTATTGACTTCTATATTGCTTACTAAGCATTGGGTCAGTTCATAAACTTGGTAGATCTGTGATTTTCCTCCATGGTATCATTAAACTCCTTTTTTTTTCAACTCTTTGAATGTATATCTATGAGAAGGCCATAACATTAAGTGCACACCAGAGAAGAGATACTGGGATTTAGAAAGATCGTGCCTACTTGCATCTCTGGCCTGGAACATTCTTAGAAATACCCAATGGATATGAATGTAGACCTTCCTGATGTCCCTTGATAGGAATAACACTAACTATAATGAGTAGCTCCTTGTAGCCTTTATTTTGCCTGGTGAGGGGCCATGTGTGCCATTTGTGTCTAACAGGGTTTTAGGGAGAGAGTTTTATGTTTTATGGAATAAGACAACTGGCAGAAGAATTTCCTTGTTGGAGGTGGGCAGCTCAGACAGGGTATCACCCAGCCTCTTGATCTTCACTTCATCACTCTTATAGAGGTAGAATGTATGAAGCTCTTCCAACATAGATACAAAGAAGTCATAAAAATCATTTATTCCTTCCAGAAGATATCAGTAACAGAAGCCTCTGAAATAGTGCACTAAAAAAATTATAATGTTTATACAGCAGCAAGGAACCTTCCGCACTGATCCTTGAAAGGATTACATCCTCCTATTCTAGGGATTTTCTAGAGTACCAAATAATTGGCAGCAAGGGCAAGTTTAATTCTGTACCACTTATTTTTTTAGAATTAAAAGATCTGTAGATCTATCTGGAAAATTGCATTTAGTAAAATTGATTGTATTTAAACCCAAAGTACTTAGAAGATGACTATTCTATAACTACAGTTAACAGAAAAAATTGAACAATAGAATTTGAAGCTGTTAAACACGGCATTTTAATAGATTTGTTCTTAAGTGCTTTTGGAAATATCCCTAAAATAGGTCTTTATATTAGCAACATGTATTAAAGGAAAAGAGAGAGAGAGAGTGAATTAGAGGGATTCATTGTTTTCCTGGTCTGCTGTGTGACCATCTGATATAGAAGATAGGTGACTGAGTTGTTGGATCTCTGTGTTTACTGCAAGTCTCTGAGCATAAGGGATCTCTAGGATAGGCTTTTTTTTTCTTTTGTACATAAAGTAGACTGATGGGCTCAGGGAATTCAGTTTATATCTCATTTACATTATATTTTCTACCAGAATAAATATGTTAGAATTTTGTAATTCCTATTTCTTCCCTTAAACTTTTAATAGCCCTTGAATTGACTTCAGTGACAACAGATGCCTGTAACTGAACTCAGAGACATGGACATTAACAGCATATTTTATGCTGAATGATCCATAAATCACATTCATTTGTGATTATACTCATTAAAAATAATTCTCACTGCCTGCCAAATTCCTTGTGCAGAGGGTCTTGGACCATTTAAAATTAAAATGGAAGAATGACCATGAGACTAGATAGATAAATAAGTAAAATAATCTGGGACTTTCCTTGTAGGCATTTTTGAGTGTGATAAATAACCTCTCTAACTTGAGTAACAATGTTAAATGTATACAGCCTTTTGAAAATGATAATCATTAGGTGGTGCATTGGCTAGAGTACGAGCCATGGAATTAGGATGTGACCTCAGACACTTGGTAATAATTACCTTGCTGTCTGACCTTAAGCAAAGTCACTTAACCCCATAGTCTTGCAAAAACCAAAAAAGAAAGAAAGAAAATGAAAATTTAAAGGAAATAAACTTCAAGTTTCTCCTGAATTAAACATTTTTTAATTAAGCTCAAGATCATTCCTTCTATCTTTTTAGTTTCTTCATTGTCCTGTTTTCATCATTATATATGACTTCTGACTCAGTTTAAGGTTTTTATATTCTTGATGTAATATTAATCATTTTATATTAGATTAGTCATTAAATCACTTGACCACTTCATCTTCAACTTTACTTAGCTATTTATGGGTCATAAAAATTAAATTTTTTTGTTATGTATAAACTTTAAAAGAATAAAGTTCATTACAATTATAGGGGAAAAAAACTTGTTACTGTTCCTAGGATATAGTGAATTTGTGCTAATGGGATTTGAAAATTAGTATATTTAATGCAGGTTTCAGACAATTTTACTTTAAATGTGGATATGACTTAAAACTTTCTTCATTGCACTGCTGTGGTATTGAGTTTGCATATCTTTTTTTAGGGTTGCATATAAAAATAATTTTATTAAAGGATATCTCTGATTCACCTTTTTTAGTTATCTGTCCTACATTAGTTTAACAACACTTTCACTGATTTGAAAAAAGGAGATTGTGGGAAGATGTCATGCTAAGATGCAGAGAATCCCAGGTTCCTCTCCCCAAAATCGAAATGCTTATCTTTTAGGTTTTGAGAAAATTGGTTGACCAACCTCTGGACCCAAAGATCAGAAGTGTATTGTTAGGGGCAGGAAGATGGTACAGTGAATAGAACACCAGCCTTAGAGTCAGGAGAACCTGAGTTCAAATCTGGTCTCAGACACCTAATAATTACCTAACTGTGTGATCTTGGGCAAGTCACTTAATCCCATTGCCTTGCAAAAAAATTAAAAAACAATTTTTTAAGTGTATTGTTAACCATTAATGTGGTTAAATGATTTAGACAATAAAAATCAGAGGGGACAAAAGCCTTCCTCATCAACATTGATTATTTAGAATTATTTTCCCTATTTTAGTTTTATTTTTCCAATTTCATGACTTTTTTAGTGAAGAATCTGTTTTAAAGTTTAAGTTTCTTCAGATACCCTCAAATCCAACTAGGTTTCTTTTTTTTTTATCTATGATAATACTGAGGGATGGAGAGTAGCAAGTCATTCAAATCAACAATTGATAATTAAGCCTCATTTTTTAGCTTGAGCATGTTCCTTCCCTACCAAGCCTTTTATTTGAATTGCCAACATAAAATTGATTTGAGTTTTGATTCACTTTATTTCTGATAAGATACTAAAGAGCAATCAAATGATTAAATAGCAAACAGAAAGAGGAGAAAGACACAAAGAATGGTAATCAGTCAACAAGCTTTTCTTGTTGTTTTTGCAAGGCAAGGGAGTTAAGTGACTTGCCTAAGGTCACACAGCTAGATAATTATTAAGTATCTGGGGTTGGATTTAAATTCAGGTCCTCCTGACTCCAGGGCCAGTGCTCTATTCACTGCACTACCTAGCTGCCCCCAACATGCATTTATTAAATACCAACTATATACCAGGAGTTGGAAATACCAAGAAATTAAACAGTGCCTGCCTTCACAGATCTTACATTCTATTGGAACAGACAATTTTCAAAAACGACTTTGTACCAAATTTATAGAAGGTTAAAAAATTATTTTGGAGGAAGAGTACTAGTAGCTGGGAAGATCAGGAAAAGCTTCATTGAGAAGGTATCACTTGAGCTGAATTTTGAGAGAAACAGTGGCTTATAAGAGACAGAGATGAGGTGGGAGTGCATTCCACTTGTATAAAGCCAGTGTACAGGTACAAAACCAGGATATTAAATTTCATTTATGAAGGACAACATGAAGATCTGTTTGATTAGCCAAAGAATATAAGCAGGGAAATAATATGTGATATGCCTAGAGAGATATACTTGGGTAAGATTGTGACAGACTGTCAAAGGAAAACAGAAGAGTCTATATTTGAACCTGAAGGCAATAATTGGGAACCAGTAGAATATATTTAATAGGGGAATAACATCATACCTATCTATACTTTCAGGAAATCAAAAATAAAATGTAATCAAATGTTTTCCTTTTAAGTGCCAAAGGATTAGGAAACCAAAAAGCCTAAAGTAACAATTGTCAATAATTTTGTAACTAAGAGAGTTAAAGTAGAAAACAGTCATAGTCAAGTCCCCACCATGCCAAAGCCTAAATATCCCAAATCATTTTATACCACCACTCAACTGGTTAGTACTTATCATTTATAAATTGACTGAGAGAAATATGTTGCTAAGACAGATTCCCACAATTTGCATTATCTACATTATTAGCATAAAGAACTGAGATTTGTATATAGTGTCAAAGACACAAATTGAGAAAATTCACTGGCATTTCATTCATTTTAGGCCATTTCATAGTTCTAGTCTCATCATAAAGTATATTTAAATGGAAGTCTTTTTTTTGCTTTTTTAAGGCTCAATCATTACAACTACTGAATAAAAGATAATGTGTTGGGATGCAATGTCATACATAGTTGTATAATGTGCAATATTGCCTACAGGCCTACCATGACTCAGTATTTTTTAATGTTCTCACCATGACTCAGGGTTTTGATTATACCAATAAATGATTATATGTCATAAAAGAGCTACAGATAGATGCCTAATTAATAAGTTTCCTTGTTTTCTGACATTTGTTCATAGTTAGTAGGCCATAACATAAAAAAACTGCCCTTGAATATAATTAAATCCAATTGATAATTGGGAAGTTTTCATTTAGTACAATCTTTTTTCTCTTAATAAATAATATTTCATTTTTTCAAATTGCATATAAAGATAGTTGTCAACATTTGTCTTTTTATAAGATTTTGATTTCCAAATTTTTCTCCCTCCCCCTCCTCAAGGTAGGTTATATATGTGCAATCATGTTAAACTTATATCCACATTAATCACCTTGAGAAAGAAGAAACAAAACAAAGAAATCCATATCGTCCATATGGAAAAGTGATCATGGATCAGTTGAAAGTTACTCAGTTGGCTCCTGGAGGGAAGACAACACCTCTGTTTGAAATTTCAAACTTTGCATTTCATGGAACTCCTTTGATGATTATTATGATAGACTTTTCATCATTACAGCCATATATACATACATATATATATATATATATATATATATAAAATTTTTAACGGACTGATCCTTTTAACTCTTCTAAATTCTCACATTTAAACTTTCTCAGTATATTATCAACATTGATTTTGATTTTTTCTTAGTTCTAGGCACAGACAGGGTGGAGCAGATGACCAGAGCTTACAATGACATTGACATGGTCACACACCTTCTGGCTGAGGTAGGATCACATCTTTCCCTTTAGTAAAGATTAGTGACTCAAGGTCAAATTTTACCAGTTTTCTTTAGCAACAAAAGGGAAATTAATTCTTTGACTTGTCTTATCTGGGATGGCTGTAATTTGGAAAACTAAAAGAATAGAAGGTCCCCTTCAACAATAACTGCCTGATTTGATATTAAAATTCAGGTACAAAGTAATTAGAAGCATTAGATGAAAAACTCTCTTGTGTTACCCCAATTTCACAGAAATAAAATACTGTAAATATGGAGGTCTTATCACTACTTATCCCTGAATACTTATTCTCTGACCCCTTTTCTAGCTTTTTTGCCAATCTAGACTTGGAGCCTCAAAACTCTTGGTCTTTTAGCATCTCTCTCTGGATCTTATTATCTAAAATGGGCAGCTAGGTAAAGCAGTGGATAAAGTTCTGGCCTTAGTATCAAGAGGACAGGAGACTCTTACTAGCTGTGTGACCTTGGACAAGTCACTTAAACCTGATTGCCTGGCATCCAGGGCTATCTCCAGTCATCCTGATTGTCTTGTCATTGGATCCAAATGACTCTGGAGGAGAAAATGAGACTGGTGACCTAGCCCAGCACTGCCTCACTCAAATCCAATTCACTTGCTTGTCATGACATCACCTCCCTGGTGTTGTTATCCTCTTCAAAAACAAACATAAGAGAGTTAGAACAGATGATTATATTATAAAGTCTCTTCCATTTTTAACTATCTTATGACCCTGTTCCAAGAAATAACATTGTCCCTATCTTCTTGAAACTTAAGACTTTAGCCCAGATAGAGCCACCTTCTTTCCCTTCCTTTTTCTCTTCTCTTTCCTCCTTGTGATCTTGCCCAAGCTGGTAATACAGTAACCAGCTGAGGGTCTGATCCCCAAACTGATCATTCGCACTTTTGCTTTTTCAGTGTGGGCAGCTCAGTGGCCCCCTGCTCCTGGCCTCACTCTATTGGTGCTAAACTTCATCCTAGATGCCCAGTTTGGTTTTGTCCAACTGCATTTCAGAACTTCCAAACCCCAATGATCCACCAGCCTCAGCCTCCCTTACAAAGAAATCATATAGTCTTGTGCCACCACACACAGATGAGAGCTACTCTCAACACATCTATCTGGTAGCACTTTATTTCAATACCCCTTTTATACTTAATAATGGCCCCAGCTCTAAAGGTCACATTCATATGTACTCCCTAGTGCTCCACAACCTTGATGGGTTCAGGGCTCCCTGTATAACATGATGATCAATAACTCTCAATATGAAATATTAGATACTGATTTGCATTTGGCACCATGGCCTTCCCATGTTTGGCTGAAAAATTTCCCTCCTTTTTTTTCTCTGTAATTAAAATGGAATATGTCATTTTCTAGTAATTTGCATTTGTGATTAGAGATTCTGAAGTATATTGGATTAAATTATACTTTCCTTATTGTCGAGTGAAAAGTATGTTTGATGTTTGAGCAGAGAGATCGGGACCTAGAGCTAGCAGCTCGTATTGGACAAGCGCTCTTAAAGAGGAACCATGTTCTGTCTGAACAGAATGAAGCACTTGAAGAGCAGTTGGGACAAGCCTTTGATCAAGTAAGTGGTTTTCCTGAATGATACAGACCTTGAGGAAGCAGAATTATTTTACTATGGTAGCTTCTCTGCAATGATTCCATCACAGAATGGACACTCTGTCAACTGAAATAGTTTGATTAGTTATCTGTTATATGATTATACTCTTAATAATAATGTGAAAATAACATATATTTGTGGTAAGCTATTTGTGTATTAGTCAACCTATTTAATGTTTTATGTTAAATTGAATTTGTTAAAGATACAATATTATTTAAGGGATCTATAATTTTTAATCTATAATTTAATCTCTCTACCAACATAGATAACAACCTATCTTATATCACTTAGTAGATGGCTTTTCTGAACTTAACCAGGTTGTTCCATAGGACATCATAACAGCCCCATCCCCAAAACTTTGACAATTTGGTGTAGGATCTGCCAGAGCTTTCCCTCTATTAACATATCCTTTGACATCCCAGAGTCTTATGACTTGTTGAAATAGAGAAAGACTTAAAAGACTTGAAAGACTGGGACCCCTCTCTTCCCTTTGATGTCTGTAGTCATTGTTATTCATAGTCAAAATAGAAAAGGTGACTTGCTTCTTAACAATAAATTTGTTCATTTGAGTTGATTTGTATTGAACTATAATTTATCAGAATGCTTGTATTAAAGCTTCAAAGCTGCCTTATAGCAAAAATTGTTCTCAATTTGTAGCCTGAGCAAAGCAAGTTTTTTAGTCATTTAATATATTTCACGTCAATCAAGAAAATGTTACTTATCTTAGTTTAAACTGAAATACAGTTCTCATAATGCAGAGGCCACAGTTACCTACTGTCTAAAGTGTGAATAGGAAACATAACTTTTGTATTTAGGTTAATCAGCTGCAGCATGAGTTATCTAAGAAAGATGAATTACTTCGAATTGTCTCCATTGCTTCGGAAGAAAGTGAAACCGATTCCAGCTGTTCTACACCACTTAGATTCAATGAGTCCTTCAGCCTTTCTCAAGGTCTGCTGCAGCTGGACATGCTACAAGAAAAACTCAAGGAACTGGAGGAAGAGAATTTGGCTCTCAGATCCAAGGTGACTAATCCTAATCCTCTCTTTCTCAACAACATGTTAGCACCATGTTAAAGTTATGAAAAGGAAGAGCTAATAAGTTTAGAGCTAGGTTTCCTAACCTAGAGCCCATTAACTTGTTTTTTTTTTAAAAAATACTTGTATTTTTACAACTGGATAACTGGTTTTCATTATAATCTTACATATTTTACTCATGAATTTAAAAAGATTGTTCTGAGAAGGGTACATAAGCTGACTTCCAAAGAAATCTATGATTCAAAAATGGTTAAGAACTCCTGCTGAAGCATATGCTCAAGATTTCCTTAAGGTTACACCGCCTTTGCCTATCTATGTAGTCCCATGGTCTGAAATTTATACACTTTTAATTTTTTTTGTTTACTTAAGGCAGTGGGGTTAAGTGATTCGCCCAAGGTCACACAGCTAGGCAATTATTAAGTGTCTGGCTTTGAACTCAGGTACTCCTGACTCTAGGGCTGACTCTATCCACTGCACCACCTAGCTGCCCCTACACTTTAAATTTATACACTATGAAAAACTTAAACTCCCTTTAAAAGGGAGAGGGTTTTGAACTTTGCAAGAAAGGAAGTTTAGAAATTTCTCTAGCTATCTTTTGGTAGACCATTTCACTGAAAAAGTATGAACTATCGGGTTAGACTTGAGTCTACATGAAACCCATCCTTCTTCACAGAGCTTGCTTTTTCCCCTACCACTCACTGGTTGTTACATGTTGGGACTGTGTCATTAACTATTTCTTCTCCATCCAGGAAGTCTTACCCAAACAGAGTTTCAAGATACTGGGATTTATTCCCTTAAGTCAGAGCAGAAAGAAGGATGGATGGCTGCAATGAGAAGAGCTCTCAGATGTCAGAGGACCAGGGTTTGCACCCCTGTCCTGCCTTTTCCTCCCTGGAGCCCCCTGGGCAGCTCGTTTCATCTCCCTAGGGCTCACTCAGTGCCTTGTCAAATGAGAGAGTTGAACTAATTTGAGATCTCAGGTCCCTTTTAGTTTTAAAGTCTGATCCATGATCCTTCTAGGGGTAGGGGATCTTGAGATTACCCTTCACTGGCTTCTTTTCTTCCTCTTATTACCTAAAGGGAGGTGAGTGTTCTGTGAGATCCTTCCCCTTTTCCTCCTGTGGCTTCAACTCATCACTCCTTGGCAGGTGTTCCCTGAGTCCACATCCCAAACCTGCCTTAACCTTTCTCCCAAACCAAAGTCCTCCATATCCTTACCCCTTCCCCTTCTGTTCTGCAAATCCTGTTGAGTGAGTGCCCATCAGCTGCATCTTATCTAAACATGGTATCTCTGTGTCTAGCACAGGGACTCTTCTCACAGTAGGTGCTTAAATGTGTGTTGAATTTTAATCATTCATTCAGCATTTATTAAGAGACAGTTATGTAGAGGACATAGTGCTATAGAAGCAAAGACAAAAATAATTCAGACCTTGCTCTCAAAGAATTTATGTTTTACTGTGGGAAAACAAGATGTGCATTATTTAGCCAGTGGAAAATGAATATGAGATAAATACAAAGCCTTGGGGGTGGGGGGGTGGAGGACGGCAAGAAGGAAAACAGATAGTAATAACTGGGGGAATCTGGAAAAGCCTCAAAAAGGGCAGCATTTTGGCTAAGCCTTAGATATAGTTTTTTGGAGAGGTGATAAGGGAAAGCATTCTATTTGTAGGAAATGGCTTATGCAAATCATGGAGACAGGAGATTAAAATGTAGCATAGGAAGTAATGGTAAGTATGCTATTTAAGCTGCAAACAGAGTTAATAAGGATAATAAATGTGAGATCAACTTAGAAACCAAACTATGGAGGACTTGGAATGCTAACCAGAAGAGTTTGTGCTCAGTTCTAAATAAAAGCAGTAGGGAACCACTCAATCTTCTTGAGCAGGGCAGTGGCATGATTAAACACTTATCAGTGTGGAAGCTCTATGAAGAATGTTGAATAGGGAAGAGCCTGGAGTTAGAAAAACCAATAAGAAGGCTGTACCTATAGTTTAGGCAAGAATTAATCAGAGAAAGGAGCAGATGAGTCAATATTCCATGGAAATGGAATTGACAGAATTTAGCAGTGGATATGTGGGATGAGGGACATTGAAGAGAAAAGGATGATGAGGATTGCTAATCCAGATGATTTGAAGAATGGTGGTATACTCAAAGCAAATAAGAAAGTTAAAAAGGGTGGGTCTTAGGAGAAAAGATAAGTTCTGTTTAGAAATATTGAGTTTGAGGTGCCATATGCAAACATTTCTGTTGGCAGTTGATGTTGCGGGTCCAAAGTTTAGGAGATAGACTGGAGCTGGATTTGAAGATCCTGGATTCATCTCTATAAAGATATTTGAATTTGTAGTGGTTGATAAGATCCCCTAGGAAAAAAAAGGGTCTTCATATCACCCTTTAAAAGAGACTGAGAAGAAGGAATAGTTGGATAGAGAGGAGAAAAAACAGGAGAATGAAGAGTCACAAAACCCAAGGAAGAGAAAACATTCAGGAGGATGGAGTGATTAGCAGTGCTACCTAAATTGAGAATAATCCCTCTGATTTAGCAGTTAGCACCTTAAAGTAGTTACAATTGAATGTTGAGGTCATAAACTATATTGGAACAGGATGAGGAATGAGAAAAAGGAAAGGAAGTAGATAGTCTTTCTAGGTGTTTGGTTGTGAAAGGATACTACTAGCTTGAGAGGATGGTAGATTCAAGTGAAGACTTTGTAAAGATGGGGAAGATGTGAGCAGGTGTAGAGGGAGAGATTAAAGAATAGAGAAGCGGGGGAGCAAACTACTGAAAGAGATGAAATCCAAAGACATCAAAGGGTGGACCTTGATGAAGAAAAGATCCTCCTTGTCAGAGACAGAGTCAAAGTCAGAGATAACAGTGGATGATAGCAAGGTGTGTCTGCAATTTGTGATCTGGCACAATTCCTGCCTCAAAGTATTAATATACTAGTTAATGCTCTTAGTTTTTATTCAGAGATTTGAGTAGAAATTTGCATCCCAAATCTAGCCTATAGACTTCTGTGCTTTACTTTTTATTTCTTCCCAACTTGCTAATAACTTACTCAAAAAAGGTTGCAATAAAATCTGTGATGATTTTGCATTCTCCTTCCTTGTATAACTAGAGTAATAACTGATACTGCAAATGTTATTAGTCTTTATCTTTCTAGTCAGCATGCTCTGTTCTGTGAAGAGTCCTGATAATCGTGATATTGTCTTTTCCTCATTTATTTTTCTCCCTTGCCTACTTCTAGCCCAAAAAAGTTTGTCTTCTATTTTAATGATTGTATGGGAAATATCAAGATTATTCTTCACTCACAGTCATTTTACGATAGATGCTGTACAGACAGAGTTTTATGGATTTATTTTTATGAATTTGAACATATCAAATGAGATATAAATTACTATTACTCATAACTAATTGTTAAAGAAATAAAATGAACTACTATTACAGAACTCCCTACAATCATTTTTTTTCTATTGAAGGCTTGTCATATAAAGACTGAAACAATTACCTATGAAGAGAAGGAGCAGCAGCTTGTTAATGACTGTGTTAAAGAGCTCCGTGAGTATTAGATTTCCATTCTTTAATTGAATTTTAGGTGTAGACAGTTCTAGAATGGCTTAGCAATGCTTATTTTTTTTTTGGTTATGTTTAGGTGAATATTCAAGTAAACTGATATTTAAGGGCCTACTAATAAAGACATTTATTTCCTCATTCATTAAGCACCTTCTATGTGCAAGACAATGAATTGTGTATAAGGGTTATCAAGACGAAAATGAGGTAATCCTGACCCCTAAGCAGCTCACATTATCTGTTTTGTAAGCCTCAAGTTTGTAAGTGGCTAAATTTCTATTTAAAAGTTAAACAGAAAATTTCCCTAAGAATATTCCAAAGAAATACATTTTAGATTCTTGGTTGATAGCCTAAGTTTTCTTGATTAAATGAGAAGTCAGACTAGGGTGATAACTAAGGTCTATGACTAAAGATCTATGATGTGAAATAAAGCACCAGATTTAATTTTCAAATATTTCACTTCATAATACCCCTAGTTGTTAAATCAGACCCATATTGCTATAAATAATATCAAAGTACATCAAGTGAAGTGATAGAGGAAAAAGACAGTGAACATGATCCCATAAAAGAGGGATAAGGGAACAGCCAACACCCCAAATTATCAAAGAATGATAAATGAAGGTTTAATTTGGGTTTTAGGTCAGAAGTTTTTTAAGAGAGAGGATAAATGTTGGGCAAGGCCACCTTTTTAAACTAAGAATAGGGAATGCAATTCTGTTCAATTCATTTGAACAATTAAAAAAAATTAGTACCATGTCCTGATCAATTAAGGAAAATAAGCCGGGAAGGAAGAGCAATAGTTTAGTAACAATAACAGCTAGCATTTATATAGTGTCTCTTGTACACTCAGCACTATGCTAAACCTTTACTTATGCTAAACCTTTACAAGTAATATCTCATTTGATTCTCACATGGTGCTATTATTACCCACCTCTTACAAATGAGGAAACTGAGGCAAATAGAGGTTAGATGACTTGCCCACAGTGACATAGCTGGCATGTGAATGTCTAAGATTGGATTTGAATTCAGGTCTTTCTCACTCTAGACCCAGTGCTCTAACCATATAGCTGCCTAAGAGAGAAAGAGGGAGGGGAAGGGAAGAAGAAAGAGAGAAAATGACACCCAAAGAGGGAAGGCAGCTTTAGATTATATAAAGAGTGTAGCTCTTAATCCTTCCCATTCATTTAGGCTATAAGGATCTAGATTGAGTTATCCCAGAATTTTCATGCTTTTACAGATGAGGAAATAATCTTATATATAGGGTAAAGGATTTCACAGAACTACCAAATTGCAAAACTAGGTTTCTGGTTACTTATTACTTGAAGTCTTAACTCCTCCAACTTAAAAGTCTTTCTGAACTGAGAAACAGCTGAAAGAGAAAGGTCTGGTTCTCTATATATTGGTAGATTGTTTTTCCCTCTACATTAAAAAATTTATTAGAATTCTCATGGGTGAGAAAGAATGACAGTTTTTAGAAATTTCCCTTAAAAATACAAAGCGTTTTACTAAAATTTGCCTGAAAATCTGACTTGCGAAGACTACTTGCTTGTCTTTTGGGTAATATGGGCTGCCTCCCTTCTCACTAAATAAGCTTTCATTTCTTTCATTTCTCAGATATTTTTCAAGTCAAAAATTTTTTAAGTTTAATTAAGTGAAACTCCAGCTGATCATGAGTATTCTCCCCTAGGAAAAACTTTGAGGAGTAAAGTGGGCTAAATGTAAAGGACTGGACTTGTTTGCTTTCTCAAAATGGGTCGTGTGTTATTTTTATTTATTGTTTTTGGCTCTACAAGAACCCTGCTGGGTTAAAAAAATGCTAGTTTACCTATGCCTAGAATTGCATTTTAATGCATAAACACTTATCTGTTGCTCTGATAATAGTTGTTTCTGACTCATGAGCCAAATATTCCACTCTCCCAAAATATATCTTAAAAAATTTTAGCATATTACTACTCTGTCCTAAGAAGTAAAACTTGACAATTCTTTTGTTGTTTTTGTTGTTCAATTGTTTCTGTCCTGTCAACTCTTTGTGATTCCGTTTGGGATTTTCTTGGCAAATCTACTGGAGTTGTTTGCCATTTCCTTCTCACCAGCTTGTTTTACAGATGAGAAATTGAGACAAACCAAGTGAAGTGACTTGACCAGGGTCATGCTGTCTGAGGCTGAATTAGGTCTTCCTGATTCCAGGTCTAGAGCTCTTTCCATTGTGCCACCCAACTGCCATGACTCATTCTACATTGTTATCTCTACCATTGGCTTTAAATTAAAAATCTTGTTGACAAGATTGTTTAAATCCATGTATGTACAAGGGTGACTCTGCATCAGCTCCAAATTTGTGATCCTTTGACCTCATCTGAAATACTGAATCATAAAGTAGAAGTGGCCAATTATAGAAGTGACCAAAACATATATTCCCTCACAAGGGATATCCTTGAACCATTGCCCACTCCAAGTAAACTGTTCTAGAAGTCCTCATCCAGTTTGAGCTTGGATAGGATTGGGGGTTACCTTTAACCAATGTTTGCCCTAATGTGATGGTTTTTCATCTTTTGCAATATCATGAAAGAAGTTTCACATAAATCAGAGAAAGTTGTTCTTTAGCAGGGTTAACATTTACATTGGTTGACACTGCCAGTAGCCTACTGAAAAGTAGTCAGGAATCTGCGTGACAGGCCCTAGCTTTGATTCTGTAGCTGGGTGATCTTGTTCAGATCGCTGTAAGCAGAGAAATAGTACTATTTGTTCCCCTGCTGGTCTTAGAGTTTAAAGAATTATTCTTTTAACTCTCAGGTGAAACAAATGCTCAGATGTCTAGGATGACAGAGGAGTTATCAGGGAAGAGTGATGAACTGATTCGTTACCAGGAAGAGATCTCCTCCCTCTTGTCGCAGATCGTTGATCTTCAACACAAACTTAAAGAAGTAGGTTTAAAGAACAAGCTGTTTTTGCACCCTATCTTTAGACCATAGAATGTTCTAAATACGTCCTAATTTATCTGTTCAATTTCTTTTCCCAACCACCCCATCTGTTGTGTTAGCACACTATGCTTCCTCCACTGTATGATAGACCTTTGACTGTCATTGTTGCTTCCTTTTTGGGCCAGTCTGTCCAAGGCATTACTGTCATCTCAATCATCATAATATCCATTTCTGATCCAGTTAGTTCCCTGCTTGAAAAACAGTCCTGGTTCTTCATTGCCTATTGAGTAGTTATGTTTACTTGACCTAGAACTTGAGACCTGTCTGCATTCAGACCGTTTCACATAACTCCTTGTCATATACTGTCTTCTTTAGCCAAACTGGTCTACTTTTGATCCCTCAGATATGCTTTTCCTGCCTCAACACTTTTGCATGCATTGTTACCTATGTCTGCAATAAGCTCCCCTTTCCCATTTCTATGCCTGAGTCTTTCTCTGGAAAGAGGAGTAATTATTCATCTAACCCAGTAAGCTACTATATGACCTAGTAGAAAATAATTCTTATGGTTCTCTGAACAATTTGGAGGAAAACTAGGGGGTTTTATTGTCCTTAATTGAGTCTAAAAATCAAATTTTATAAAGTTACTTTTTCAGGAGTAATTGTTATATTGAAATTTCTTATACATCATGTACTTCCTCCAAAAAAAGAATTAACTCTACATTGTATGCTTAAAATTTTAAGTATGGGTTTTTTTTTAACATGGTACTAGCATGTGATTGAAAAGGAGGAACTGAGGCTTCACCTACAAGCTTCCAAAGATGCACAAAGACAGCTGACAATGGAGGTAATTTATTTTCTTTACTCTTCTTGTCTGTTCTTTGTCTCTTTCTTTTAGTGAATGGAGGTTTCACTAATTCTTCAATGGTCTTTATGAATATATATCTAGAGAAAATAAGGAAAAGCAGTGATCTAAAAAAAAATTATCGGAGGGCAGCTAGGTGGCACAGAGGATAGAGCACTAGCCTGATGTCAGGAGGACCTGAGTTCAAATCCGGCCTCAGACACTTAATAATTACCTAACTGTGTGACCTTCAGCAAGTCACTTAACTCCACTGCCTTGCAAAAAAAAAAAACTAAAAATAATTTCATCAAGAAGCATCTGTGGATTATTATTGACATGTTCTATGAACTAAAAAAAAATTAATTTTGTAGAATTCTTCAGCAAAAATAGATTTTTCAGTCTGACTTAAGTGACCACTAACAACATAGGGTCAATTATCTCAAATGAGAATGGAAGAGTTTGCTGTCATAAAGGAGCCTATTTTGTCCACCTATTACTTAAAACAAGCAACAGATACACCAGAAAGAAGCAAAACTACAAGAAACCCTCAAAAGTTGGAAGTAATTCACAGAAGTGATGGTCACTCTTTCAGGATCCTGTGAAAAAAAGAAATGGCTGGTTCACTGTGTTTCTTCGTTTCCTCCCAGAGTCAGAAGAACATAAGGAGGACCCTAGTGTAGGGACACAAAAGAGGAATGCCTTGTGGGAAGAGTCTGTGGGAAAGGCTTGCTGCTGGTATTATAAGAGATCAAGGTAGCTAGGTATCACCCACGGTAAGAGTCAGGAAGAACTGAGTTCAAATCCTGCCTCAGATATGTACTAACTGTGTGACCCCAGCAAGTAACTAACCTCTCCCACTACATTTTCCTCTCATCTATAAAATGTAGGTAACAATAACATCTGCCTCCCAGGGCTATTATGAGAATTTAGTGAGATAAAATATGTACAGTGCTAAAAGTTAAGAGAGACTGGAATGTTTCAGAATTAACTTTGTAAGAACAGTTAAGCATTCTTTTAAAAAAAACAAAATATTGGGGGTGGCTAGGTGGCCCAGTGGCCCTGGAGTCAGGAGTACCTGAGTTCAAATCCAGCCTCAGGCACTTAATAATTACCTAGCTGTGTGGCCTTGGGCGAGCCACTTAACCCCATTTGCCTTGCAAAAACATATATATATATAAAGAGAGGAATTCACAGACACTTTTCAACTGTGAATAACTGGAAGATATCTCACTGGAATTACTAATAATGAGATTTTAAAAAGTAGTACTATTTTGATTAACTATTTATCCCTTTAGTACTTGGAGAGAGAGAAGGAAGGAATTGATGTTGGTCTTCACAGATCAATGAGGTTAGGAGAAGAGATGTTAGTGGCAAGAGAAATATAAAATATTTCTGACTTTGGGGAAGGATTAGTTTGGTGAAATACATGTGATTGTATTTCTTTTCTCAGATGACACAACTTTGCAAATATCTCCATGTGACCAGGAAAAATAACAAAAAATTCCATGTTATTCAACTATGCAAAAATTTCACACATGTATTGTATTGATTTCTTAGTTCAGACCTGTGATTTTACCAGGAGCTCCCAATGGAAACTTCCTTTACAAAAGCAGGTGGCGACTCTCCTTGCAATTTAGAGGACTGGTCAAGAGGAAACAATATTTGGGCAAAACAGTTTTTAAAAAGTCTGATTTTCTTAGGTTCTTCATAATGAACCGATCTACTAAATATGCCTACAAATGTGGAACCTCTCTGACATTTATTAGCTGTGTGACCCTAGGCAAGTCCCTCATCTGTAAAAAGGAAATAACATTTGCTATTATCACAGAGTTGGGGGGAAAAGACTTTTTAATCTTAAAGCATTATAGAGATGTTGTTTATTGTTAATTTTTTTTAATGCACATGAATTAATTATGCCTCTAGAATGCTGCAAGGAGTTCAGTAGAAAATGCATTTTGGCATTATCTTAGTTTACCTTTCTGATTATAAAGAATGATTCCCAAAGCAGGGAAATAAATCCTTCGTTTAGAAGAACTTGAAAGTTTAATGTACCTGATAGTGAGATTAAAAAATAATTCTTAAACCTTCCTAACTTTTGTAAGTTTTTTACTTGAGAGAGATTTTATTTAAAAAATTTATGAATACTGTGTGAAATTTGACATACAGCTACTCCAGTTCCTTCTTGATACTCAAATGGATAAAAAAAAATTTGATCAACTAGCTGAGATAACAAATTTGATAATTAAATGAGAAAAATATTTTGAAAACTTTAAAGTACTAATATAAATGCGCTATGATTATTACTTTAGACCAGAAATTTAAATTTCAGGGAAGAATTATAACTAATTGTCTCTAGCAAGGAAGGCACCAGCTGAATTGATTTGATATGACTTGCTTGACAGTGCTACACAAAGCCCACTTCTTCCTGGGAAGAGCTTGCTGAAGAGTTGGGAATTTTTTTCATTGTTCAGGAAAGGTGGAAAGTTGTATTGAACCTCCTTATTTCTCATTTCAGCTGCATGAGTTACAGGATCGGAACGCAGAGTGTCTGGGAATGTTGCATGAATCCCAAGAAGAAGTAAAGGAACTCCGTAGCAGATCTAGTCCTGCAGCCCATTTCTATGGCCCCCAGCAATGTGGAGCATTTTCTGCAGTAAGGAGACCAGAGAACTTTACATAATATTAAGGAAATTTTTTTTTGGGGGGGGGATATGCTTTGTTATAATAGTATCAGGAAAGTCAGTCAGCTATCAATCAAGGAACATTTTTAAAGCAACTTCTGTGAATCCTTCACTGTGCTAAGACCTGTTAATACAAATACAAATAGAAAGACAGTCTTAGTCCTCCAGGGGCTTACATTCCCTTTTAAAGGCTAGCAGCCAGAAATGAAGAAAATACTACAGAAGGAGGTCTGGCAGAGCAGAGTATAGCAGGAAGACTGCCACTTCCCTTATTCAGGATGCTGTGTTTCTATTTATTGATGTAGCCTAAGCACATGTGAGCCCTGGAATTGCCATACCAGGCAATAGTCATACTGAGTTTTCAGTCCAGGAAAACTTTATCTCTTTTATGGGAATTGTATCTCTGCATGTCTTTTTCATCCTGTTCTATAAGTTTAATAATCATTAATGTAAATTAGGCCCATACTTTTAGTATATTGAAACCTTTTAAGGAGCCCAGTTCTGTCTTTCAACTTGTTAGCTACCCATCTCAGCTTTGTGTTATCTGAAAGATGCCGTCCTCTAAGTAATAATTGTTGAACAGCACAGACTTGAATATGGAGACTTGTGGGACTCTATGAGGTGCCTCTCTCGAGATTAGTACTAACCTGGATAGTCAAGCAGTTCCAGATGTACCTAACTCTCCTCTCATCCAGCCCATATTTCTCTGACTTGTCTAGAAGGTTATACATTGGATGTCATATTCCTTCGTAAACTCCAGGTGTACTATAACCCCAGAAATCATCTACCAGTCAAAACAAAAACAACAAAAAAGTACATATAAGGATGTTTAAATGGAAAGGAATAGAACAGTTGAAATTAACCTGTTAAGATAATCATGCCAGTTTTACTTGCTTTTTGTGTAACCTTACACACAAAACTTCATTTCTCTTTTCTCTGCCTTTGCCCTGATAGTCCCCAGTGTCAAAATGTTCTTGTTCCTTGCCCCTCTCTCTCTTGCAATTTCTGCTTTCCTTCAAAATTAAATGTAGTTTTCTGGATTGCCACCATGGCTCTGTCCCAAAGGGCTCATGGGTGATTTCTTCATTCCTAAAAATTCCTAAGATTTTTCCAAAAATTAAAGTCAAGATCATTAACAGAAGGATCAGCCTTCTTTCTTTGAAGATCAGGTTATCATTGGCCCATATCCAGTCCTTAAGCACCTTTCTCTTTTTAGATAGGAGCTGTGAATTGATCTAGCCATTTTGGAGATCAAGTTGGAACTGTGTTCCAAAGTCATTAAACTCTGTCTATCCTTTGGCCCAGAAATAGTACTGCTAGATATCAAAGACCACCAAAAAATACACATAGCTATAAATATATTTCTTTCTAGTAACAATTGGAATTTAAGAGTGGAGAGGATAGGGTGTCCATCAAATGGAGAATGACTGAACTTTTATGAACTGATATAAAATGAAGTGAGTAGAATCAGAAGATCAGTTTATACATTAACAACATTTTAAAGAAAAACAACTTTGAAAGATTTAGGAACTCTGAACCATTAAATAACCATTCATTACCAGTATTGAAGCATCCTTCTCACTTTCTGACAGAGAAATGATGGATTCAGGGTGCAGACTGAAACATGCTTTTTGTACATTTTCAGAACCTGCCTTTCAGAAATCAGAGTTGGTTGTTGAGCTCCTTCAGCAGCCACATTGATTTCTTTAAACTTATTCTTTTTGTTCCTAGTCAGAATCATCTATATCACCAGAATTTTATTCACGAGAGCATCCCATCCCTCTTCATTTGATTTGTCTTAGTGAGTATTAGGATATGGTATCCTTTTGAAAAGCACTTCTGACCTCATAAGTATCATGTAAATGGGCAATGTTTTGGACAACTTTCCAAATCCAGAATTCATTAGACCAAATCTGAATTTTCCTCTGGATTTCCCTCTCCTTATCTACTCCTAGCTGTGAGTTGGATGGTCACTTCCTTTCAAAATTCTATAATTACTACCTTGGAAGCCAGTAATTTATTGATTAGCAATTGAGGGGGGGGGAAGGAGGAAGATAACTGTAGTAGATGTCTAGATATTTGAAGCCTTCTGAGACTACTCTTGTCTTCCTTCTGTATCTACTTTGTGACCTTCCAGATCTCATCATCATAGTTTTACCATTTACCATTTTCTTTTCTTACTCCAGGTGTTTTTTTTTTTGCCATATTTATTCCTGTCTCATTGCGTGAAGTGCAGGAGGAAATCTTCCTACTCATTTTATCTGATCTCTTCCTTATAAATAAGGTTTACTTCTACATTGCCAGGATCCTGTTATAAGTCCCTTCTCAGTAAGCTATGATGATGCTTATGAGGTCAAAGGTTACTTCATTTATCTCTGTCTGTGATAACTGTACATTTGTGTAGAGAAATCAGAGTTCCCTAACTGTTTTTACTGACTGTCTTCTTCGTTTTCTCCTTCATCTTTGTTTTCATCTTCATCTTCCTCCTTTTTTTTCTTCTACATTTTGGTTTAACAAAGTATTCCTAAATCTAAACTTTTGTTTAGGAATCTTTAGCAGCTGAAATTGAAGGAACCATGCGTAAAGAATTGAGTTTGGATGAAGAGTCTTCTCTCTGCAAACAAAAGTAAGTTCAATATGTAATCACCTTTGTGACCAAAGCTCAAGAATAAAGAGAAAAATTTATTTCTGGAAATTTTCTCAACTGTGGCCCCAAGTGACAGTTATTTGTGAGACTGAGGTATAAATTCAGTTGGCAATGTGTCCTTTTCTTTGGTATCTTTCCTTTTTTAATAGCTTTCCTCAATTACTTTGTTCTAAAATTTATAGATATTTTTAAGTTAGTAAACATGTCCTCTTCTGTGGAATTTTGAAGCTCAGAAACTGCCCTGCTTTTAAATAGCTTCATGCTCAGTTAAATAAACATAACTGAGTGCATTCTGAAGTCTTACTTTTCCATTAATTCTAGTTTTCATTCTAGCAGCTGTTTGGCTCAGAATCTGTCTTGACCATTCAAAAAAGTGTAAAATCAGGACAGCATGGTTTTGATTTTGGGTTTGTTTTTTTTGTTTTGTTTTGTTTTTGTTTTTGTAAGGCATTGGAGTTAAGTGATTTGCCCAAGGTCACACAGGCAATTATTAAGTGTCTGAGGCTGGTCTTGAATTCAGGTACTCCTAACTCCTGGGCCAGTGCTCTATCCACTGTGCCACCTAGCCACCCCCACCCCCCTTTTTAAAGAAGAGTTCTGGCTTTTGCTTTGCAAGCTGCTGAGTTGAGAAGGATTATGCCTTCATCACTTGTCCCCTTCCCATTCTCCAGCCAGAGGCAGATGACCTCATTTTCTTCCCTAACAGAGAGCAGCAGAAGCGAGTGTTTGACACTGTCAAGGTGGCTAATGATGCACGCTGCCGTTCGACATCATTTCCTGCTCTGCTTCCAATTCCGGGGTCTAATCGTTCAAGTGTCATCATGACAGCAAAACTTTACCAGCCTGATGTTCAGCGTACAGAGGGCAGCAGTGCCCTGACCCCAAGGGGCAGCGTGGATGATGCATCTCAGTAAGGAATTTGAGTTGTTGCTTTGATTTCTACATTTCTTGTGGCATTTCCATGGCTGCAGTCACTTATTCAGAACTCAATAGAGATAGGCAGATTTCCATGATTGTTTCAAAATCATTACTGCATTTATTCATATCATTTTTTTTTTTTTAGTTTTTGCAATGCACTGGGGTTAAGTGGCTTGCCCAAGGCCACACAGCTAAGTAATTATTAAGTGTCTGAGACCGGATTTGAACCCAGGTACTCCTGACTCCAGAGCCAGTGCTCTATCCATTGCACCACCTAGCAGCCCCCATATCATTTTATTAATATAAATTTCTTTTTATTATCCTAAAGTATCCATGGGTGATTATGGCCCAAGAGTTAAAATTTGTTGGCTACACTTATAAAACTTAAATCAGCCAATGAAACTGAATGATAGAAGTCTGTGCTCATAGGAGATGGGAAACCAGCTTTGGTTTCTAAAAGACCTAGGCTCAAGACCTGCTTATAATGATACTGGTTGTGGGACCCAGAACCAGTTCACCCCCTTTGCCCAAGGGCAAACCTTTAAAGATTCTTAAGTGTGGAGTAGCTCCTGCTCTCCATTGGGAAGAAGAGTTCCCTTGGGGGCAGTACCCTATGTCTTTGAAATTGCAGATCCCATCCCAGAAGGTATTGCTACTCAACTGGAGACAGAAATAAGATGAAAGATATTCCTCTCAGGGGCTGCTAGGTGGCACAATGGATAGAGTGCTAGGCCTGGGATTAGGAAAGCATACATTCAAATTCTTCCTTAAGATACTTAAGTGGGGGGCCACTAGGTGGCGCAGTGAATAAAGCACTGGCCCTGGAGTCAGGAGTACCTGGGTTCAAATCCGTTCTCAGACACTTAATAATTACCTAGCCATGTGGCCTTGGGCAAGCCACTTAACCCCATTTGCCTTGCAAAAACCTAAAAAAAAAAAAAAAAGATACTTAAGTGACTCATCCTGTGTATGTCTCAGTTCCCTCATCTGTAAAATGGGAAAATAATAGCCCTTACCTTGCAGGATTGTTGAGAGGATCCACTGAGATAATTACTGTAAAGTGTTTGGCACAGGGCTTGGCATGTCTTAAGCACCGTTGTTAGCTGCTATTAGGTAAAGAAGTGCTATCTTATATGTGCACAGTTCTATTTAAAATTATGTATAAGGGGATACACTTCTTTTTAACAAATTTTTTATCTTTTTAACAAGTTAAAAAAAATAATAAGTATTAGATTCCATATATTGTCTCCTTCCACAGCCTGCACTGTGGAAATGAGAAATACAAAAATCTGCTTACCTCAATCCAACAGGTCTCATCCTCACCAAATCTGACAATGCATGTGAAAGCTCTCTGTGATAACAACCATACAGGGTTGCCACTAGTGGTGGTGTTATTTTCCACAGGGATTCCCAGAGTCTGAGGCTACCAGGAACCCCTGGAGACAGTGCCTTAGCTACAGCTTTGCACCGCCTTTGTCTGCGCCGGCAGAACTACTTAAGTGAGAAACAGTTCTTTGCTGAGGAGTGGGAACGGAAGATGCATGTGTTGACCGATGAGAAGGAAGAGGCCAGTGGCTGCAGCACCCCCACAGGGAGCTTTGCATCTCTCTGCACCAACCAGTCAGAGGTCACTGACCTCAGTACTAGCACCAGCTGCATTCGGGCTTTTATGCCTGAGAAACTACAGATTGTCAAACCCCTTGAAGGTGAGCAGTCCATGATGGAAGAAGAAACCTTCCTGAGCTCTGGGTTTCCAATTTTTTTTTTCTCTAGGAATTGATACTATGATTCAGCTATTAAAGGAACTGTCCCTGAAAAAGCACCCTGGAATCAAGTCCCTACTTGAGACTTGTTGAAGATCAGTTCTTCTGTTCTGATTCTATTTAAAGTGTATATGTGAAGGGAAGCAAATATTCTGTTCTTATCCTTTGCTAATGTGTTTTTAACTTATTTTCATTGATGATTTTTGTTTCTACATCACCTTCACTTTTTAATATATCCTTTCCTCCTTCCCTAGTCTGAGATCCATCCCTTGTAACAATGAAGAAACAAAAATGGGGGAGGGTAGAGTTCTGCAAAATTAACCAACATATTGACTAAATCTGACGTGTATTAGTATTCCATCACCTTAGTCTCCCATGTCTGCAAAAAAAAACATTTTCTTATTCTCTTACTGGGCCACAGTTGCTTGTTTTAATTTGACGGGTTTTTGTTTATTTTACATTATTTACATTTACATTATTGTGGTCGTTACATATGTTTTATTTGATTCTACATACTGCATGTCCTATGATTTATTAATGTCTTACCATGCTTCCCTGAATTCTTATTAGTCATTCTTTCTTATGATATACACTACTGTTGTGTTGTATTCATGTACTAGAGTTTGTTGGATTATTCTCCAAAATCAGTGTTTGCTTTGTTTCCAGTTCTTTGTCACTATATGAAGTGCTTCTGCGAATATTTTAGTTTTACACAGGACCTTTCTTACTCTTCATCATCTCATTGGGTTTATGCAGAGCATTATGAATTCTGACTCAAAGTGTATATATAAAATTCAAAATTGCTTTTAAGAATAGTTAGACCAATTCATAGCTTCTCCAACAAGAAAGTCTGCCTTTCTACAATTGTTCCAACACATAAACTGTTTCTACCTTTTCTCATTTTTTAAATTTATTAACAAGTATTAATTAAATACCTACAGTGTTCCAGTAACTAACTATATTAGGCACTAGAGAGATAGGGACAAATGTTCAGGAGTCTCTTCCATCAGGAAACTTTCATTTGATTAGGGGAAACAAATTTGGGTATATAGAGAATTACAAAACAAATCATCAGTAGTTTTATGTAGTAGTAGTAAGAACTAGCATCTGGAACATCAGGAAAGGCCTCAAGGGACCCTTGAGTTGAGTCTTAAAGGGACACAAGAAGTAGTTGTAGAAGTAGTGGCTGACATTTACATAGCATCTTCCTATATGCTAACTTCTCTGCTAAGGGATTTATAAATAACATCTCATTTGATCATTATAATCTCCCATTTTGGAATGAAAGAAGCTGAAGCTGACAAGTTAAGTGACTTGCCCAGGGTTATACAACTAGTGAGTCTTCTAGCTAGATTGGAACTCAGGTCTTCCTGACTCCAGGTTCAGGGATCCATCTACTGTGACATTTAAATGAAGTGAAGAGTTGAACATATTCTAGGTACAGCAGACAACCAGGGCAAAGGCATCGCTGTAGAAGGTAGTTTGAAGTGTTTGAGGAGCAACAAGCAGGACTGTTTCTAGACCACAGAGTATAAGAATAAACAGTAAACTAAAATAAGACAAGGGAAGTAAATTGGGTATAATAAATAAATCTAAATTGAAGTACACCTAGGGAGCTAGGTGGTGCAGTGGATAGAGCACCGGCCCTGGCCTCAGACACTTAATAATTACCTAGCTGTGTGGCCTTGGGCAAGCCACTTAAGCGCATTTGCCTTGCAAAAAAAAATCTAAAATTGAAGTACACCTAAAGAAAATTCACTTATATAGTTCTGTAGAGAATATGGTGGAGCATGGAGACATTTTAGGGGAGAGAGACCAATCATGAGGCTATCTTTTATTTTTATCCAACAAGAGGTAATGAATTAGAATGGTGACCCCAGGAATGGAAAGGAGGGGAGAAATGGGAGATGTGGTATGGGGAGGAGAAAGGGTAAGAAAAGACAACTGAGTCCACTGACTTAAGTTACACATGACATCCAGGTTGCCAGTCTGGATGACTGGAAGGATGAAGGTATTCTTGTTAGTAAAAGTTGAGTTTGAAAGAAGCTTGGGTTTGAGAGAGGGAGACAAAACACACTGAGATATCTACATCAGAAATCCAATTTGAAATATGGAATAGGTAGTTGGTAGTGTAGAAATTATGCTCAAGAAAGGGTTTGGGGCTGGCTCGATGCATCTGTAAGCTCCATGTATAGAGATGATAATTAAACTCCTGGGAGCTGCTGTAGACACTAAGTAAAATAGTAAAGAGAAAAGAAAAATACAGGACCTGGAAGCTTTGGCGTACACCCACGATTAGCAGGTTTGATTGATATAGATAGTAGGTCAGCAAAAGAGCTCTTCAAGAAACAATCAGACCTATAGAGAGGCAATCAAAACAAAGCAATAGATACCACAGAAAGATAAAGATTGAGAATGAGTCCTGAGAATAGTTTTCCAGTTAAGAGAGTTTTGCCAGTTTGATGGGGGAGGTAGAACTTCAGAATGATTATTTAGATTTCTCTTAACAGTCTTTCATATGTTTGTTTATAATTCTTTTGAAAACTTATTTGTTCATATGCTTTAACAAATTATCCTTTGGAGAATGACTCTTGGTTTTTTGTTATTTGTATTAATTCTCCATATATCTTGGCTATTAATCCCATATTTTTTCCCAATCAGTGGCTTCTCTTTGTAACCTAAGTTGCATTGATTTTATACATAATGCTTTTCAATTTTATTTACTAAAGTAACTTATTTTATCTTTTGTTATTGCCTCTTTATATTCCTTGCTTAAGTCATCTTCCCTAGCCATAGTTGTCAAATGTACCTGAATTTGTCCTCTTCCAATTTTTTTCATTGTGTGACCTTTACTATACTGTTATATCCTCTTTGAATTTATTGTGGTGGATGGTTTGTTTTTCTAGAAATTCTCATCAAGAAAGGAGTTTGGTTGTGAACATGTTGAGTTTACAATGTCTCTAAGACATTCAGTTCAAGATATCCAATTAAGTAGGTATCCAACTGGAGATATAAGATGGGACATCAGGAGAGAGGTTAGAGCTGGATAAATAGATCTGAGAATCATATGTTTGGAGATGATGGCTGAATCCATAGGAACTAATGAGATCACCAAGCAAAATCATAGAAGAAAAGAGGACCCAGGATAGAGATGTAGGGCATACTTATGGTTAGCTAATGTGACCTAGATGAAGGTCCAGCAAAGATGACCTCTGCCTCCATCCTTGAAATTGATTGACTTTCTTGTGTTTTTTAAAACCATGTACTGTAATTTCCTTAACATTATATTACATTGCCAAAGTGTTAGAGAAGTCTGAAAATTCAGGAGCAGCTAGGTGGTGCAGTGGATAGAACACTGGCCCTGGATTCAGGAGGACCTGAGTTCAATTCCAGTTTGACATTTTGACACTACTACTACTTGTATGGCCCTGGACAAGTCATTTAACCCTGATTTTCTTGCGAAAAACAAAAACGAAAGTCTGCAAGTACATAGGAAATTATACTTGTCATTCAGAATTAATTGATTTCAAATGTTTGTTGTATAGACCCTTTCCTGAAAACCCTCTGCATTAGTAATATAAAAGGGATTTCTTCAATCAATGAAAAAGAAGTAGAAAAGTTCTATTCCAACTCTGATTCTGTTCTGCCTCTATATGATCACTGCTAGTATATATCAGAAGAGTGGTGTTTAGAATGAAATGAAATGAGATAATGCCAGAGTTCTCAGAATTATACTTCACAATTGGATATTGAGATAAGAATATGAAGGGCATATTCTGCCTCCATTGAACCTCATTACCTCTTACACCTCAGACACTCAGATTGGAAATGTATTCACTTGATTTTGACTTCACAATTACAGAGCTATAATTAAAGACAAGGAATTCTAGACTCATATTTCTTCCTCCTAGTTGCCCACACTTTCCTTCAGTGAGCTGATATTAATGTGTTTAAGAGTATTTTTTTTGCTTATATCATCTTCAGATTTCAAAAGGTGATTGAAATATGGAATAGGTAGTTGGTAGTATGTAAATTATGCTCAAGAAAGAGTTTGGGGTGTCTATAAGCTACATGTTAAATATACCCGAATTTGTCCTCTTCCAATTTTCTTCACTGTGTGATCTTATATCCTCTTTGGATTTATTGTGGTGGATGGTTTGTTTGCTCAGCATTTTCTCATAGTTCTGTTTCACTTCTAAGAATTTTATGTTACTTAACATTAAATAATTAATTTTATTATTCCATATTTGTTTGGTTTTACCACCAACTTCTCTTCTAAGATAAAAGATATTGACTCCTAAAAGTTTCTCTTTTCCCATTCAGGATCTCAAACTCTACATCATTGGCAGCAGCTTGCACAACCAAACCTGGGAACTATTCTTGATCCAAGGCCAGGTGTCATTACAAAAGGCTTTACTTTATTGCCAGAAGATGCTATTTATCACCTTTCTGATTTAGAAGAAGATGAAGATGGGGGCATAACATTTCAGGTTCAGCAGCCTTTTCAGGAGGAAGGGAAATCTTCAGTGTCTAAGCCCGCCAGTATCTTCCTGCCACCTCTTACTTCAGCAAGTGTGCCACTTAAAGGTGATGCAGAGCTTTGCATTGAATATAATTATTCTTAGCAGGCCTAAGCCATCAGTCTTCATTACAGAGTGCTTGACTTTTTGGGTGCTTTACTAAAATTTCTCTGGATATAGATTAATCTGTTTAAGTATAAAAATGACACAAACCATAGTATTGGTAATTTGACTAGTAGAGTTATTGTTTTTAAAGATGTATTATTTTTCATTGTGAGTTTTGTGTTTACTGATCTGTAATCTTTTGTAAAAAAAACAAAACAAAACAAAAAAAAAATCTTGATCCAGAAAGATTTAAAGTACAGAGTAAATTTTTCTGCAGCTAGAGAATAAAACCTAGTTCCTAAGACAGTCATGTTCACTTCAGCTGTCTGATAAAATAAGACTAATGTAGACTTGAGTTCATGTTAAAAATTGTTACATGGTATAATAATATACTGTCCAGTCAGTTCTATGACCCATATATAAAACTTCATGTATATTAAGTTCCTGTAGTCACTTGGCATAGCAACATAAGAGATATAAGCTCTTATGAGAAAAGATGAAAGTAACTTCATACTCTTTGTGTAACCAAATGAGTATATTTTGGTTTCCCATTTGGAGCCCTAATCTGCATTTTTGCCTATGTTACAGCCTCAAATCCAGGAAAATGTCTGTCATCCACAAACTCCACATTTACCTTCACCACCTGTAGGATATTACATCCCTCTGATATCACTCAGGTAACCCCAAGGTAAGCATTAATAGACTGTGATAACTTTTTTTTCCATTAAGGGATTATATTTTCTTTCTTCTGATCCACAAATTCAGAAGTAGTTTGAAAAAAAAAAATCAGCACAATTCTAGCCAACTGATTAATAGTTAATAGTGTACTTTCTATCCCTTTTTGATTTGCCAAATACTATCAGTAATCTAGAGCACATCTATTCAAAGCAGAACTTTGATAACCCTTGAGACTTTTTTCCCACCAGGTCTACCAAACTGTTTTTATCATTTCCTCTCTACTTTCACCAAAGGTTTCAATTCACAACATTTTGATTGTTTTCTAAAAAAGGAAAGTTTGTTTTCCCTTTATTGTTACCACCTTTCTACTTTTTAATTCTTATTTTTCAACTTGTCTGCCTTCTAACTCTTGGCAATTTCTGTGAATGAATATTGTTGTCAAAACAGAATGTTGTCTTCTCATATCATCCCATTCATTGATTTATGCTTGATATCTGATGGATCCTAATTTAATCATTACCAACTTTTCCTTACATTGTAAGTGTTGAAGAGGTCAGGAAATAGAAGATATGGGACACAGATATAGCCAAATAAGTTATCAAAAGGCTGATAATGAAAGTTTTTGTCCTTTAAAGACAGTGTAAAGTAGCAGATTGCTGTACAAGCTTTAAATTTTAACTTTATCTTTGTTTTATTTATTCTTGGATAAATACTATATCCAAAATCAAAATTAAAAAAATTTAGCATTAACTAGCAAATGGAATTATTGTATAAATAAAACAATACATGGTATTCCTTTTTTAAAACTACATAAATATGAATATCAGTATTTAAAAAGTTCCTATTATATTCATTTTAATGTTTCATTTTACTTTGAAATATGTCAAAAGAAATCTCATGCAATATCTCATACTATATGTTTCTTCCTTAAGGATATAATTTCTCTCATTGCATTCAACTTAGATCAATGTATACTATGGGAATGATGTAAAGACTAACAAACTGCTTTCTGTGGGGTGGGGGTGGGGGTGGGGAGCAAGATTGGGGGAAAATTGTAAAACTGAAAATAAAACCTTTCTAAAATTTAAAAAAAAAGAAATCTCATGCAACTATATTTTAACAGAATACATAAAAGATACAGATTTTGTACATTTTATATTTTTAAAAAAGTCAAAGGGTTCTATAAAGTACTTATGGGAACATCTAAATATTGAATATTAACAAAATTATCTGTGAGGCTTAGAAACATTTATGATTTGTGTAAATAGTCCAAAATGATCTAATTATTCAACAGATAAGCTTTTGCTTTAGAAGTTCCCACCTCCTGCAAGATTTGGGATAATTATTGTCAGTTTATTTCTTAAAAAACAAAAATCTCCATATAAATCAAAACCTTGATCAGAATTATTCAAAATCCAAAATGTGTTTTGTAGTTAGGAAAGTTAAACCTAAGTTCAAAGACAATCTTATTTGCCCCAGAACTACTTGATGTATATATTCCCTTGCTAATTTTGATTTCTAATTTGAAATTGTTATATGGCTTAACAATATGCTCATTTATGTTGAAATGAGAATTAACTTTTTAAAAATTACAATAAACTGACAAAGAAAAATCTTTTTCTTCTCTATATCCTTTCTGAGCTTTGCAGTGGTCCAAGACAGAGTCAAGACTCTTATGCCTTGGGTTAAGGATACAAAATCACAAGTATTTGACATTATGTCTATACATATACATATGGATATGTGTTTACATATGTGGCTTCTAGCATTTTTCTAATTAGTAAATGTTGGAAAAAGAAACAATTGTAATGACTGATAAGTTTATTGCTTTTTTTCCCTTTCCCTTCCTTTTAACTATTGTTCAGGGACCAATGATTGAACTTAATACCCTCCACTATCATGGGGATCAAAGTTCTAAGGTCAGAGCTGAAAAATACATCCATAGAGTATAACCTTAGACTACCTTTGAGTGGTATAATATAAGGATATGTATAAGCTTGGGTTCTGTATTTCTGGAAAGAAATCCTTTGCTCTGAACAGTGTTACTCAGCATTACCATGTAGGCCATTAAAAACAAATACATTCCTTCTCTAAGAAGGAATGGAAGTTTTTTTTTTTTTAATGTTTAATTATTTGAAAAAGGAAGATGTTACATGGAAAGCATAAAAATAATCAAACTTTATTTTATCTATTACTGTATTTAATTATTGAAAGGAAATATTCATTGAAAATTAGCAACATTTATTTTATTAGAGTATTTCATGTAAAGAAAATAAATGTTCTGAAAAAATTGAATAACATTTCTGTAAAAGCAAATATTTGCCCATTGACTTTTTAATCATAAAATTAGAACTATATTCCCATAGAAATACCTTTTATTTCTAAAAATTCCTCCTTGGTTCAGGAAATCAATTTTTACAAAATAATCAAATATGATGATGATGATGATGATAATAATAAGTGCTTATAGAGCACTTACCATCATTAGGACACAGTTACCTCATTTGATCTTTACATCCACCCTGGGAGGTGGGGCTCTTTTTATCCCATTTTTACAGATGTGAGACAAACAAATTAAATGACTTGCCCAGGGCCACACAGCTCTTAAGTGTTGGAAGCCTCAAAGTTAGAAGGGATCATCTAGGCCAAGGGCTCTGAGTTCTTTTTTGTGTTGTAAGGGACTCCTTATCAGAATGATGTTTTAAAATGCTTTAGATAGATACAGAGGATTTAAAAGGAAATCTATTGAATTCAGTTATCCAAAAAAGAAAAAAAGTTCACAAATCCCAGGTTAAGAACTCTTGATCTTGGATCTAATCTAATCAGTGCCTAAACAAGAATCTCTTCTAGGATGGGCCTGTCAGTCACATGGTTTTTTCCCCAGGTTTTGTTTTAGCTCTTTTGGGTCACATTGCCCAACAAAACTTTTTAAGGACCTCATGCAGAATTTAATATTTATTGATGACTACAATGTAACTTATATTATGAATGAGTATAATAATAAAATGTAATAAAGCTACATGAATGGGCTTTGAGGGCCAGGGGTTGTATACACCTGACCTGGTTTAAGGCTTCTTAGTGAAGGAAGAACCATGACCTCCTCACTAACCTGTTCCACTTGGATAGTTCACATTATTAGACATTTTCCCCCATCTCTTCATGATAACCTTTCAAGTACATGAAAATTACCATGATGTTATCTAGCCCTTCCTTCAGCCTTCTTTACATGTTTGTCATCCCAAAATATTCTTCAGTAATCCTCCTTTAGGATGTTGGCCTCTGATGAACTTGCTGCAGCCTATTACTCCAGTTGTGGTCCAGACAGACAGAAATGGGGCCTCCCTGATCTTGGTCACTTGGCCTCTCTTCATGCAGCTGTAGATCACACTTGGCTGACATTTGGGAGCTTGCAGGCTACTAAACCCCCAGATATTTTCAGACAAATGGCTGACTAACCATGACTGCCTCATCTTACATATGTGAAGTTGATTTTGGGAAACTCAGTAGAAGACTTTACATTTTTCCTTATTAAATTTCTTTTCAGTTTCAACCTAATCTTCCAGCCTGTTGATCTTTTTGGATCCTGAGTGTCTCATCCAGAAAGTTAGCCAACACTGAGTTATAATACATCAGTAAACTTAATAAGCATTCCATGCCATTATCTGTTTTAAAAACACAGAATCCCCCAGGTGCAACAATTAGACCACCTTTGGCCCAAACCATTCAACTAAGTCCAGTCCTAAAGTAACTGTATTTTAATCTGTTTCACATCTTAAAGCATGAGGTTCCTTCCCTCCCCCAGAGTCATTCTTTTAAGTGCAACAGAGAACAATAGAAAGACCAGAAGTCACAGAAAAAATAGGGAAAGCTTTGAAAGTTGCATATTGAATTAGTTTTATACATAAAAAGAAAAGAAAAGCTATATATATATATAAAGAAATTCATTTTTAATGGAAATTTTAATTTTGGGGGGAATTTTATGAAAAATTTTTTCTGTTTTTTTATATGGAAGTGCTCATTTTACTTGGTGTTTACATCCAGATTTTTAAAAAGTTTTTGTTTTTTTGAGCTTAAAAGTTTAACTGAAAAAACTTAAATATTAAATTATTTGTAATACTCTTAGCATTAACATGTATAGTATTTATATACTGTATTGGACTTTTAAAATATCATATCAGTATCTACCTATATTTCTTTGTAGCTAGAACCATGGAACAGGGTTTGTCTGTTCTTTTAAATCCATTAAAGAATATTAGTGATTATTTTTATTTCATATTTTTGTACTTGAAAGATGTTTTAAATGAGATGCACCTGTAAAATCCTTATGCTTAATACTGACAGTAATGATAATAATTATACCATTAACATCTTTGTTTTTTTAGCTCCAAGTTCCCATCATTATCCTGTGGAAGTACTAGCAGTACACCAAGTCCAGCTATGAATTCCCCAGCCCTGTCCTACAGACTTAGTATCGGAGAATCTGTCAGCAGCCGACGAGACTCCACAACCACCTGCAGCAGTACCATGAGTCTTGCCAAACTTCTGCAAGAACGGGGCATCTCTGCTAAAGTATACCATAGTCCTATTTCAGAAAACCCTCTCATCCTGCCAGCCACTAAAGTTCCAGTCATTCCCTCTACCCCACCAAATTCTCCATCCCAGTCACCTTGTCCATCTCCTTTGCCTTTTGAATCCCGAGCATCTCTCTCTGAAAATTTTCTTGCCTCTCGACCAGCTGAAACATTCCTACAGGAGATGTATGGCTTGAGGCCTTCAAAGACCCCTCCAGATATTGGCCAGTTGAAGATGAACTTGGTAGACAGACTAAAGAGACTTGGAATAGCCAGGGTCATCAAGACCCATGAGATGAAGGAAAATGCAAAAAGTCAAGGAACAGAAATTGGTCTGCGAAGACCAGACTCTGCTGCCTTTTTAAATGCAAGTAGCAATCTATTGGGTGGACTGAGGAGGAACCAAAGTCTTCCGGTAATGATGGGTGGCTTTGGAGCCCCAGTTTGTACATCTTCCCCCAAAATGGCTGTCTTGAAGGAAGACTGAATTTGCATATGAAGGATAAATTCTTAGTGATCCAAGTAGTCTAAAGGAAAAGGAAAGTTGCAGAAGGATTGTGGATGTGAGAAAGGAAGGAAGATGAAGATGAATGTGGTGAAAATTTCAGGTCTAGGGTATGAGTATTTATAACTGAGAAATGGCTAGGCAAAAGGAATGGGTGCAAGTATTAGAAAGGAAGAGACAGAAAGATCTCCTGGAGCCTCAGGGTTTCTTGACTTGAACCAAAAAAAAAGGCAAAGCAAAAGTCAAATACTTTAATAATAGACCATATCCAAAATGCATTATGAATTAGTCTTCTGATCCCTTTCTGGCTGAGAATCACAAGCCAGGAGAAGTCAACTTAAGAGAGGCAGAGGATGAGAGCAATTTCCACTGTCCTGTGGAAATCCATTCTTTTCTTTTTCAAGGCTGGTGCCTGAGCCAGGGATTAAAGTGGCAAAGCCAGGCTGTTATTTATTAGCAATGAGAATTTTATATGTTCTTGCCATTTGCTTTTTGCTTTTTGTTCTAAGCAAGTCTGTCATCCTCTATTTTTTACAGTTCAAACAAAAAACTAGGTATTTACCTTTTTTTTTCAAATAAGTCCATGTTTCTTTCTGCCTCACGTCCACCAAGCAAATAGGGGAATTATACTGAGCACAAGCACTATTCAAATTCCTTTTGTATTTGCAGCCACCTTTATAGTTTTTAAAAATTTTGTATTTTTGTACTATGCAAAAAACAAAACAATGCTCTTAGGGATTTATTATTTTCTTTTTTATACTTTAGCAAGCTTAGTGAACTGGAGCCAGTGAAATCTATTATCAGAATTCCCTTTTGAGTGCAATGGTCAAGACATATGGACATAATTATGTAAGTCTTCAGTCTCCTTGGAGGCTAAGAAGAGCATAAAGAAAAAGTGCAATCCATAGGAATTGGGGGATTTTTTTTTTTAATAAAAGTTTGTTGCAACTTTGGAGTATTTCCAGAGTGGGCTATGCATATTTTTTATTGGAAGAATATCTGTATTTGCACAATGAAATTCTCAGGCACATTGAATTGTTAGAAATTGAAGAAACACCCTGGTGCTTACTTGGAGCTGTTTTTTTTTTCAGTCTAAATGCAAAGTATAACAGACCAAACAGGGAGTTGTTCTGCTGTGTCTGCTTGGTGATATCTATCCCTTACTTCAAGAATGAGATGTTTCCATCAAATGAGACCCACTGAGACAGGTTGACTTTACTCTTCCAAATGGGTTCTCTTTATTTCTATTGGCTTCAGCAGACCCTTTGCTTTGGGTTTCAGATACCAAAATGAAATGTGAAGTTGTGACAGAAAGAAGCAGATTCCATATTTTCCTAGTCCCGTTGAATGTCTTGTGTACCTCCATATATTATACTAGCATTTAAATAGGACAGTTTGAAAATAAATGGAACCACCCAAGAGATATGGTTGATAAAAAAGATTAACAGAAATGACTTCTTGCCCTTTTTATTTCTCAATGGGAAAAGCACAAACTTCTTTGGTGCTGCCTTGCAGGATCTTGCCACTTTGCCTCTTTTATATGGGTTAATTTTATCAGTGACCCTGATTTACTGGAAAGAGGCTTCTGTGGTGAACTTTTTGCCTAGAATAATTATGCTGTCCATGAGACCTATAATTAACCTGATTAGTAGTAGCAGATTCTTCACCCCTTTGACTGCCAGAGGCTCTGTCCCAACTCTTGAAGAACTGTGGACTCAGCTGTTAGTATAAAAACCTCCCATGGCATAGGTCAGGAAAAAAAAAATCAACTAACATTTGTACATTGTTAATTGTGAATCTTCGATCCTTCTAGTATTTTTGTGGTATATTTTGATACAACTTCAAATTTTCTAAATGATACATTAAAGAAAAAGAGGACTATTTCTTCTTCCTTCCATCTTGTGCCTAAAGAGTACAGTCCCATGTTTAAAAAGGAATCCCAAGACATCCCCTAAGTGTGAGGGATACTAAAAGAAAAATCGTAGATGATTAAATTATAGAGGGGACAAGGGAACCCAAACCCTCTATTTTAAATGGGCATTTGAATTTGTTTCACAGTAACTATGTGGGTTTCTTGCTTTCTTTATAATCAGATTTTTTTCTTTCCCCTCAAATGAACCAGATTTCCACTATTGTCCTTTTTACTAGGGTATTTATGATTACTGAGAGGCATCAAGAAGTGAAGCAGCAGAAGAGTAGAGCAGCATGGGAGCCAGAAAAACTGCACAAAGTGTCAAATGTCAGGTTTCTCTAGTCTATTATATAAGTATCTGTAGACTAAGCTATTTTGAAGTGTTCTATATTAAGGAAATTTGAATTTATTTATACCTTTTTTTCCCTAACTATCCTTATAATGATCTCTAGGTAGTAGTCAACCATATGCTTAATTAGCAGCCAAGAAAGCAAAGGTTTGGTTGAAGACAAAACTGAGCTGAATGTTGGTATTCGACCAGAGATTCATGCTAGTCATTAAGAAAGGGATCTGTGTAAGAAATCAGGTGGAAAAATTATAAAAATCAGTTAAATGTTATTATGGTACATACAGTCTTCAGGATTTTGTGATGAGATGAGTTTACTGTAGCAAGAAAGCCTACTGGACTTGTCCATCCTATGCTGCTGTTACCATTCAGATATTTTTTACCACCTTCCCAATTTCCATGTTGGACTTGAAGACCAGTGTCTTAAACCAAACTTTTTTTATTCTTCAAGTCTTCAAGGAGGTGTCTATACCTCTTGAGTAGAAGCTGTTAACTAACATAACCACCCAAACTCAAAATAAAAAGTGACCTCTCCCAACTTGAAAGCTTCTGGAGAAAAGTTTCATGATAATATGGGAGCAGCATAAGCACCAGGTTTAGCTGCTGTACATTCCATCACAAATCTGGTATTATTAAATTGCAAAATTTTAGAGAGAAAATGCATTAGAAGAGGCTTACTGAGAACTGACTCTTTGTAATCTGTACTTGATATGATATTAAAGTATTATTAGTTCTGACAAATGAAAGTATATGTGCAATCCCTGGGTCTGGTCTTGAAGTCTGACCATCTCTCCTTGAATGTCAAAGGTATCCATGTCTTCCCCATGTGTAGCTCAGCAATGAAATGCAAGTGGCCCAGTGGGGTGGCCACTGGCTATCATCTGATGTTTAGGAATGTGGGCTTTTGTCAGACAGCTTTGTGCACTTGACTTTATTTATGGCATGTAAAAAGATAATAAACAATTTCCTTTTTAAGTTCACTTGTTCTGCACTGTTTTTATATCTTTCTCTTTTTCTATTTGTAGTTGGATTTGTTAGTAAAAGTTTTCCCCCCCATTTCATGTTTGCTGTTCTCATCCCTCCTATCTCAACATAAGTTAGCAAGTTTGTTTGGTTTTCTTGGGGGGTGGGGGGGTGGGGAATGGTCAAACAGAAAACCTTTGACTTGATAGGAGTTCTGCTGCCTCTGCAAACCTTGAATGCTAGTTGATATTGGGCTATCATTCAATGTCTGTGCCTCTATGAACTAGCAACCTTCACATTGGGATTAATGTTTCCTGCCTACTTTTTGAAATTTTTGAAAATAAAATAAAAACCCTTAAGGGCGAAAGGTGCTTTGCACATTCAAGGGACTTATGTTTATATTTCAGTGTAAGTGCCTAAATTAAGGATCAAATGTCTCAGTGAAATATAACATGTCACTATTTGGTCTTACCATCTTTAATGTAGTCTTAGAATTAATTTGTAATTGGGCAGGATAGGAGAAAGATCTTTCATCCCTGAATGTTCTTAGTGATTATAACAGATAATTTTATCAATTTGGCCCTTTCTGAAAGGCTTTTGTTGTACATCCTTAATGTGGTTATTTTAAACAATTAACATAGAAAGTAAATGAAAGTAAATTCTGGTTCTACAGGTTTCTCCTACATAAATTTCATATGCTGCATCTTATATCAGGGTACATTCCAAAGTGGCACATACTGACATAAAAGCAGAGGGTCTGCTTTTTGTATTTTCTTATACTATTGCATTTATGTTCTAATTTGTATTTCTTTTATAACCACTCTGTGCATGTCTAGTTTTTAAGATCATGATTCTAGAGCTAAATGGCACCTCCGAGCTTTTCTAGTCTGACCTGATAATTTTATAGTTTTGAAAGGACAGCTGGGTATCTCAGTGGATAGACACTAGTTGTGTCAAGTCACTTAACCCTGATTGTCTCACATCCAGGGCCATCTCCAGTCATCCTGATTCCCCTGGTCATTGGACCCAGATGGCTCTGGAGGACAAAAGTGAGGCTGGTGACTTAGCACAGCATCCCTTTATTCAGATTCAGTTCCTATGTTTGTCATAGCATCTCTTTTCTGGTCTCATGGTTGTCTTCGATAATGATGGATAAACATCATAGTTTTGGGAAAACTGCCCCAGAAAAATTAATCTACTTGCCCCAAGTAAGAGTAAGAAGGTCCATTGTTAGCTTCTTGAGGGCAAAGACAATCTCATTTCCTTGTATCACCAGGGACTAATACAATTCCAAGCCATAGTAGATGCTTTAATAAATGTTGAATGATTATTTCATTTCTTTTCTTTACTATTAGAATAGCGTCCTCACTGATCTTCCTCGCCCCTAGACTCTTGCCAGATTCTCACAATTGCCTAAGGAATCTTAATTTACTGCTTTAATCTAATTCCTTTCTTAGTGCAAAAAATATTGTCCATGGCATAAATCGAACTCCTTTAGTCATTGTCAAAACTTTCCATTTTTCCTACAAAAAAGACTTCTAACATTCCCATAGTAAATCTAACCAATGTGATAATTTCTTTTTAAAGTTCTTATTTATTAAGGATCTTTGAGGTAAGTACTAAAGGTATTAAACCCATTTTACAGTTGAAAGAAATAAGGCTTAGAAAAAGCTAGTGAGTACTGGAGGTAAGCTTTTAACACAAGTCTCATGTTCCTCCCACTACATGCCCACCACACATACCCTACAATGTAGTTTTCCTAAAATGGTTGATTTTTCATCTATTCCTCTTTTGTAATTCCTCCAAAAAATGAGTAAGGGAACTAGATTAATTTCTGTTTTATAAATTGAAATTCAAATTATTTTATTCAAATTCAGTCTATTACTATAAACTGTTATTACTTTAAAGCTATTATGATAGATAATCATTAATATTACTATTATTAATATAATATAATTAATAATATTACTATTATTACATTTTAAACCCAAATAGTAGGAAATCCTAACCTCTTCCCTTTGATCTCATTTTCCTAATTTAGGCTTTCAATGCTTCTCACCTATTATGTTCTCTCCATCATCAATCTTCCCCTAGACCATCACCTAAAATTTCCAGTTGACCCTACTTATCATTGTGAAACTAATCTTTCTAAAACGCCATTTTTATCATGATACCTCCTTTCTAATATAAGTAATTTCTAATATAATAGCTCTTTATTACATATTGCAAATAGACTATGCTATCTTCTTCTTTGGTCAAACTAGTTTACTCAAAGTCCCCCAAAGGCAATATGTTTGTTCCCTTAACCTATAATGATAATACTCACTTCTCCCATATAATTCAGATTCTTTTTCTGCATTTATATGGTTTTTATACCCAAGTACATGGTCAATTTGTATAAAGATGTCACACACAAATGTGCATTCTTTCGTATTCTGTTCAATAATAAAACAGATCATATCTAACTTACAAAATTATGTTTGGCTTGTTTGTAGTCTGGTTGAATTTGCTTAGCTCTGAGAAGGATACACTGGAATCCACATCTATTATAGTTTTACTTCCTATTTCACACAAATTCTCAGCATCATTTCCACATCCAGATCAACACTATCTCCTCTATGAAGTTTCTCCAACAACAATTCTTGTTTCTCAGAATTCCTATAGCCTTTTAACTTAATCATCAGAAATGAGCAATGGACAGACCAGACTGAGTATGGTACCCAATAGGTGTCGATTGATATGCCTGGAAGACCAGATTTAGGAGAGAAAAGTAGCCATAGCATAGGGAGACAGAATGAAGAGAGTTAAATATAGAGGTGAGCATGAGCCAGTTTTTAAGAACTAGGTGAACAGTTCTGAACAAGACTAGGTACAGATTGTGAAGAGCAGTTAATGAGTCAGGAATCAAGTATGGTAGTATTTCTGTTTATGAAAAGGGTGAAAAGTTTATAATGTCTTTTTCAGGTTCTTTATTACAAAAGAATTTGTTTTGAAGAGGTTGAGGACTGATTAGGCGAAGTGATGGAACCATAAAAATTAAAATCACTAAAACAATAATTGTTGTTCCAGAAAATGTTATAACATATATCTGACTAGTTAGGTTTCCATTATGGTAAATTAGAGCTTGGCTAGAAAAGACCTCAAAACAGTCCTTGAGGTGAATAGTGATGTTTATCAGAACCAAATCTTTTATCAGCACCTTACCTAGTGTAATACCTGCCCTACATAATTGTTTTAAGAATCAAATAAAGTAGTAAAAAATTTTGCAAGTTTAGTACTATCTGAATGTTAGCTATTGTAATTATCCTTATCCAGTTGTTTTAATTGGGCCCATATTTTGACTGATCCTTCCCAAGGGAAAAGAGCCATCTCATTCCTTTCCTTCCCCTGCCAAAAACATCATTAGAAGACTATTTAGCTCTAAGATTAGCTGAGTTAGATCTGGTATAATTTTGCCCTCCACCTCCAATCTTCCTAAATCTTTCTAAATCCTCTTGTATCCTCTTTCCCCCCCCCCCCCAATTGTAGCAGACTGGAGAAAATGTCAACCTTGAAGTCAGGGAGACTCAGTTTCAGTTCCTACCTCTGATATGTAGTGATTATGAACATAGGTAAGTCATTAACTTCTAAGTGCTCCAGGTTCTAAGTACAAGATGATCAAATTGCAAATGAATTGTAGAGTACTTTGAAGGGAAATTCTGCTGAAAATTTCCTATATCAATAAATAATGGGTCCAAAAGTCTCAAATAATAGTATTTTATTTAATAATGTTATTTAATAACATTTTATAAAATGCTTATTTTAAACCCTTCAGTTCTTTATCACACACACACACACACACACACACACACACACACACACAGTGCACATATGCAGATGCAGAAAACCTTTATCCAGAAAAAGCAATATTATTGGGTCACAGAGTAGGAGAGTAAGTTCTAAAAAGACTGAGAAGGGTGGGGGAAAAGAGTAGGAAAGGCTTTGAATACTGAATAGGATTTTATAAGGAGTCACTAGAGTTTATTGAGTAGTGGGGGTGGCATGATCAGATCGTCACTTTAGGAAGATCAGCTTGACTGATGAGTGCAGGGTAGACAGATGAGTGGGCAGAGGATTTAGCAAGGAGACCAAACAGCAAACCTTTGTAATGGTCCAGGTCAGTAGTGTCAATCTGATCTCTGGGGTGGGGGGGGGGGCACATTAGTGACTTAAAAAAAAAATACAAATTGACTGTGTTGTATTATTTGTTAAATATTTCCCCATTAATGATATGATTTCTCTCTCATCACATTCAACTTAGGTCAATGTATAGCATGGAAACAATGTAAAGACTAACAGACTCCCTTCTGTGGGGGGTGAGAGGAGGGAAGCAGCACTCTAGAGTTTGATGTCTCTGATCTAATTTACAAAGGTTGGTAGTGGCACTGCCAGAGGAGAGATGGAAAGTGATTAGATATGGGGGAGTGAGAGAAGTCAAGGATGATCCCTAGGTGGTGAGCCTAAGTAACTGAGAGAATGATGATACCTTTGATGATAATGGGGAAATAAGGAAGAGCAGATGATCTAAGGAGAAAGAAAATGAATCGCTTTGTCAAACATCTAATTTGAAATGTCCAGTAGGCATTTGAAAATGAAATGCAAGAGTGAAGGTCAGGAGAGACATTAAAACCAGGTAAACAAATCTGAGAATCTCTTACCTACAGGTAATTGAATCCATAGGATGCTTAATATCAAGGAAAATAGTGTAGAGTGAGAAAAGGGCCTGCAAGAGATCCTTGGGTGTCACTTGGATGTTTGTTCAGTCATGTCTGAGTCTTCATAATCCAACTTGGGGTTTTCTTGACAAAGATACTGGAGGGGGTTTGCCAGTTACTTCTCCAGCTTATTTTACAGATGAAGAAACTGAGACAAACAGTTAAATGATTTGTCCAAGCTAAAATAGCTGATGAGTGTCTCAGATTTGAACTTATGAAGATGAGTCTTCCTAATTCCAAACCCAGTCCTCTGTTCACTGCAACACCTAGCTGCCCATGACCTAAATCGGCAAAGGGAGAATGAGAAGTGGTCTGATAGATAGAAGATGAACTAGGAAAGCACAGAGGCATAAAAAAACTAGAGAGAAGAGCATATTAAGGAAATCTTTTTTCATCCTAAGTCATTCTTTTTTTTTAAAGAAAGATTTTATTTATTTTGAGTTTTATAATTTTCCCCTTATTCTTGCTTCCCTCCCACCCCCACAGAAGGAAGTCTGTTAGTCTTCACATTGTTTCCATGGTATACATTGATCTAAGTTGAATGTGATGAGAGAGAAATCATATCCTTAAAGAAGAAAAACAAAGTATAGGAAATAGCAAAATTACATAATAAGATAATGGGGTTTTTTCCCCCTAAATTGAAGGTAATAGTCTTTGGTCTTTGTTCAAACTCCAAAATTCATTCTCTGGATACAGATAGTATTCTCCATTGCAGATAGTCTAAAATTGTCCCTGAATGTTGCACTGATGAAATGAGTGAGTCCATCAAGGTTAATCATCACCCCCATGTTGCTGTTAGGGTGTCCAGTGTTTTTTTGGTTCTGCTCATCTCTCTCAGCATCAGTTCATGCAAATCCTTCCAGGCTTCCCTGAATTCCCATCCCTCCTGGTTTCTAATAGAACAATAGTGTTCCATGACAGACATATACCACAGTTTATTAAGCCATTCCCCAGTTGAAGGACACTCACTTAATTTCCAATTCTTTGCCACCACAAATAGGGCTGCTATAAATATTTTTGTACAAGTGAAGTTTTTACCCTTTTTCATAATCTCTTCAGGGTATAGACCCAGTAGTGGTATTGCTGGATCAAAAGGTATGCACATTTTTGTTGCCCTTTGGGCATAATTCCAAATAGCTCTCCAGAAAGGTTGGATGAGTTCACAGCTCCACCAACATTGCATTAGTGTCCCAGACTTCCCAAATCCCTTCCAACATTGATCATTGTCCTTTCTGGTCTTATCAGCCAGTCTGAGACATCCTTAGTCATTCTTATCCAAGTTCTTCCATACATCTTCTAAAGAAGATATACCTACCATCCTGTTCCAACTACTCTCTCACTCCTTTTCTAATTTTAAAACCATGATACTTTTTTTTACACAAAGCATTAATAATGTGCTACAATATACTTCCATCCTCTGTACATAATATTTCTTTTACCTCTTAAGTCACCTACAATTCTGATTCTTTGGAGAACATGGTGTCTTATGACCTACAGTCATAAAGCATAATCTGTGGAATAGTATTTCAGGTTTAAAAGATCAGATTTTGTGTCTTTGAGCAGTTGATATCACAGAAAGTATTGTGCAGTTTACTATGCAAAAATATGACCCAACCCTCTCTCTCTCCTATGGCATTCTGATCCTAGATTACTGTCCATTTATTGTACTTGTCCAAAGCAAAGAACTCACCGAATGGACTGCCCAGCTGCAAGCCTAGATAATAGACATACCTCATTTCTTTGATAAAAGGCAGCATGGTGTGGTTTAAAGAGCTATGGATTTGAAATCAGGGGTCCTGACATTGCTATATTTAACTTGTTTGACCCTGGGCAAGTCATTTCACTTTTGGAGGACTTGGGTTTTATGTAGACAATGATGGGACTGGACCAATTAGTATTTTGAGATACCTCCAGTTCTAAATTCTGTTACCCCTGTCTGACGCAAAGCTCCCTAAAAATAGGTGAAATATTTCTGTCTCTCCTTTCTTAGTACCTAATGCTGGGCTTTCAGTTAGTCAGTCAATAAGCATTTATTGTTGGATGTTAGGCTAGAGAGGAATTGACTTTAGCCAGAGGTGTATGATCAATGACTACTGCATTGGTTGATGACTGTTGAAAACACTCATGGAAGTGTTCAGCCCACATCTCCAAGATTATGTCCTTATCACTAATCAATGTGGTTCCATCAGCACCGAGAAGCTGAGTCTTTGACCCATAAATAGCCCTCAGGGCAACATAAAATGCTTTGGATTGTTACTATCAGTGTAAAACTGAATTTCATCTCCCTTTTTACTGAGCCAAAAATCCTGCTTCACTGTAAACTTCATGTTGCTTTTGGTGTTAACCCTTCTTTCTTAGAGACAGATGAACTTTTCTGTTAGTAAATCCTGTGGAGTTCTTGGGGTGTTTTTGGTTTAGCAACTTTTGAATTTCCCCATCAATTTTTCATTAAACCAATCCTGATATTTGAGTGATCTGACCCACATGATTAAAATATGGTGTAGGTACACCAAATCTCTGAAATGCCATTAGATTCCTTTTGTGTGGCAAAACTTCTGGTGCTGATTTTATTCCAGCAGAGATTTACAAGGGAGGGGATCTATTGCTCATTCAAAAACTGACTGAAATCTTCCAGTTATGTAGCAAGTAGAGGTTAGCCCCCAGGAATTAAAGTATGCCTCCATTATCTATCTCTGTAAAGGAAGAAAGAATTGTCCTGTGACAATCATGGAGAGGGGGACCTCCCTCTTAGTCATTACTGGCAAGTTTTCTGCTAGAGTCCCCCTTGATAGGTTGATCCTTCACCTAGAAGATGGACATCTACAAGAAAGCCAGGATGATTTCAGGAAGGACGGAGGAAGATACGGCGTTTGCAGCCCAGCTACTCAATGTTCATTGATCTGATCAAGGCTTTGATAGTGTCAGGCATGAGCTTGTGGAAAATCCTGACCAGATTTGACTGTCCATAGAAGTTCATCAGCATCATATGCCAATTTCACCATGGCATGCTTGCCCAGGTGCTGAATAATGGGCAATGGTCTTGAGCTTTTCCTAGTCTCCAATGGAGGGAAATGGGCTATGTGCTTACTCCTATGGTTTTTAGCATAATGATTTTAGGGGTGTTATCAGAGGCCTTCAATAAGGAGGGAAAAAGCCCAAGGTCAGCAACCTCACTGATGGTACTAGACACTAAGGTCCTCTTTTCAGCCCAAATTGTTAAGCATTCAAACTCTGCTACAAAGATCACGACTCCGAAGGAATGTCCCACATTGTTTGAATGCCAAATGCATTTTTACCTGGAAGACTTTCATGGAGAACTCATACAAGACAAGCACTCACACAGAGATCAGAAGAAGCAATATAAGAATACTTTCAAAACCCAGTTCTTCCTTCATCAAAGAAGGCACTATGTTTGTGCTATGTGAGCAAAGCAGAATTGCAATAGCTCAGGGTTGCTAGGTGACATAGTGGATAGAGCACCAGCCCTGGAATCAGGAGGATCTGAGTTCAAATTTGTACTTAGAAACTTAATAATTACCTGTGTGACCTTGGGTGAGTCACTTAACCCCATTGCCTTGCAAAAGCCAAAAAAAAAGTATTGCAGTAGCTCAAAAGAAACACGAGATGTACAAATTTAGATACATTACTCCAAATGTTCACATGGATTATTTGTGCCCAACATATAGTGATAGTAGTCTAGTCTGATCATCCATACTCACATATACTGTACCTTGACTCCAATATAGTGATTCATTTATATCTTTTTCAAGTATGAGAGACAACCAACTAACCAATAAAGTGTCTATTTTGTGCTAGGAACTATGCTAAGAGTTGTGAATATAAAAAGAAGGAAAAGATAGCCCTTTCCTCAAAAAGCTCATAGTCTAATGGAGATGATATGACAACAAGCAAGCAATTATGTGTAAAAAACCTACAGAATAGATAGGAAATAATAAACAAAGGAAGGCACTAGAATTGAGAGATTGGCACAGGCTTCCCAACTATAGAAGTTAGGAATTTAGGTGGGACTTGAAGGAAACTAGGAAAGCCAGTAGACAGAGATGAGGAGAGGGAATATTCCCAATATGGAAGACAATCAGTGAAAATGCCTCAAATCTAGATAAGGAGTGTACAGAGGCCAGCGTCTTTGGATTAAAGATTCCATAGCAGGGAGGAAGTATACAAAGCCTGGAAAAGTGGGGGGCTGGATTATGAAGGGCATTGAAAGTCAAACATAGGATTTTGTATTTGATCTCAGAGGTTATAAGAAACCATTGAAATTCATTAAGTATAGGACTTTGCCCATCAAAGCACAAGTGTATATAAGGGAATGAGAGAGAGAGAGAGAGGATGAGGCACAATGTCCCAAACAGAACCAACATATTAGGCTAGCAGTAACCAATAAATTGGGTCTATGACCTCATCAAGAGCCTAAGACCTTGATTGAGGGCTAACCGGGCCTATTACTTTTTGGTTTTTTTTTTTGTTTTTTTAATTTTCATCCACTAGGATATGCCTATTTCCAAGTTACAAAATTTTCCTCCATCCTTCCTTCCCATCCCCCTCTCCTCAGTAGGGAACAGTCAGATTAGCATTTTACATATTTATTTTGTTAAATATATTTACAAATTAGTAATTTTAAGCATGAGAAATTAGGATTAAGGGAAAGAAATACATAAGAGATAATTTTTATAAAGTGTTCACCATATTCAGTAGGAGCGGTTTTTTCATATGTGTTTTGTTTTGTTTTTCTTCCTCTGGCTGGGGATAATATAGACCATTACCAGTCTAATACAGTTGTCCTAGCTCTCTGGACTGTCGAAAGGAATTGCTTCTGTCAAGGTTCATCATTTCATAATGTTGTTGATGTGTACATTGTTCTCTTGGCTTCTTTCATTCAGCATCAGATCCTGTAACTCATTCCATGATTCTTTAGAGTCCAACCATTTATGGTTTCTTATAGAACAATAATATTCCATAGTATTCATGTACCCTTCAATTTTCAATTCTTTGTCATTACAAAAAGAGTTGCTATGAATAGTCTGGAACATGTGGGACTTTTCCCATTTTTTAATGATTTCTTCTGGATATAGACTTAGAATTGGAATTGCTTGGAAATGAGGGTATGAACATTTTTATTGCTCTTTGGACATAGATCCATGTTGCTCTCCAGAATGGTTGGATCCATTCACAACTTCACCAGCAATGCATCAATGTCCCAATCCTCCCACAACCTCTCCAGCACTGATCATCTTCCCTTTTTCTCATCTGGGCTAACCTAATAGGTGTGAGATGATATCACATTGTTGTTTTAATTTGCATTTCTCTAATCAATAGTGATTTGGAGCATTTTTTCATATGATTATATATAGCTTTAATTTCTTCATTTGAAAAGTATCTATTCATATCCTTTGATCATTTATCAATTGGGGAATGACTTGTGAACTTATAAATTTGATGCAATTCTCTATATATTTTAGAAATGAGACCTTTATCAGAACTCCTGATTGTGAAGATTGTTTCCCAACTTTCTGCTTTTCTTCTAATTTTGGTAGCATTGATTTTATTAGTGCAAAAACTTTTCAATTTAATATGGTCAAAATCATTCATTTTGTAGTTTATACTGTGTTCTAATTCTTGTTTGGTCATAAATTTGTCCCTTTTCTATAGATGAAATTATAGAGTATTTTTTGGTCTATTAATTTATCTATGGTATCGCTCTTTATGTCTAAATCCTGTACCCATTTTGACCTTATTTTGGTATAGGGTGGTGAGATGTGGATCTATGCTTAGTTTTTGCCATACCATTTTCCAGTTTTCCTAACAATTTTTGTCAAATAGTGAGTTCTTATCCCAGAGGCTGATGTATTTGGATTTATCAAATAGATTATTGTAGTCATTTACTGCAGTTTCTTTTGAACCTATCCTAATCCACTGATCCATTACTCTATTAACCAATACCAGGCAAATTTGATGCCTGCCACTTTATAGCATAGTTTCAGAGCTGGCAGAGCTAGGTCAACTTCCCTTTACATTTTTTTCATCAGTTCCCTTTCTATTCTTGTCCTTTTGTTGCTCCAGATGAATTTTGTTATTTTTTTCCCTAGGCCTGTAGTTATTTGGTAGTGACTGGGTCTATTACAACAATTATCATCAGAGAAAAATTAGTAGCTGGTTCCCTCAGGATAGCTGGAACTCTTGGAACAACTGAGTCTGCTCAACACTTTTATTTGCTTAAACAAATGATTAGAGGTCTTGGATCTGAAATAATCTCAATTTATTCTTAAGCTTTAAATGGTTAAGAAGCCTAGCTTGAGGAATACAAGTACCTAGGGGTCCATTTTTGGTAAGCAGAACATGAGTGACAGTTTAGTTTTGCCCTACTGTAGGAAGTTTGTCACTAAATATTCCCATATTGATGATTAGACCACCATGAGGCAGATTAGCTTGACTGTACTTCATAAATGTATCACCATAAAAATACCATAGTGATTCTCTGCCTGGTGTGGTGCCTCATCCTGTACATCTAAAAGACCAAGGTCTCCCAGTATATCCAGATCAACACTAGAAGTCCTATTCCCTATATTATCAAGCCACTGAGTTAAAACAGTTCTGGAAGATGCAATGAGAAGAATGTCTTTGTACAATATTCCCCTTACTTTACTCAGCAAAATGTGCATGTCAAAGCATCATTCACTTGATGTCATGGCCTTCTTCGTAAAGGACAACAGTCAATCAACATAGGCATATATTCTACTGATTGGCCATAGACGACATAAGTAGAGTTGAGATTACATCATTTTGGACCTTCCCTTCTGAAATCCCCTTCGCCATACTCAAGATAAGACAAGAACAAGAATCACAAAATAAAGGTTCTTAGTTATAATCATTTAAATTTTTTTTATTGAAATTATTCTTTTTCCAGTTACATACTATGGTAGTTTTTCAGTCTTCATCCATTTGCAAATTTATAAGTTACACATTTTTCTACCACCCTTCTCCCCCTCCCCACCATGCCCATACGAACAGTCTGGAAAAAGTTGTATATGTACATTTATATTTAACATATTTACATATTAGTGTTTGTGTATGAGGAATTAGAACTAAGAGGAAAGAAAGAAAATCATGAGATAGTAAGGAAAAACATACGAGAAGTTTTTAAAAAGTTCATTCAGATTCTGGGTTTTTTCTTCTGGATATGGATGGCATTGTTCATAGCAGTTCTCTTAGGGTTGTCCTTGTACAATCATTTAAATTGATGAGATTTAAATTAGGCAACTTTGTCTGAAAAGTGGATGATGAGTAGAGTTAGTTATAAAGGTAGAAATAATAAGATAAAAGCTTGAACTTTAGGCAAGGTTTTCCGTGGAATGTGGGTAGTGTTTAAAATTTACTAGGGGGAAGAAAAGCAAAGGGTATATTAAATAAAATCAATTTTCACTTTTAATTCTTGAAAATATAATACTATAGCGTATTCAGCAATCAATGGTTATATCAGTTGTGTCCAACTTTTTGTTATAAACAAAGCAACTCTGAAAATTTTCAGTACAGATTTGCTGTTTTTTTTCCTTTTTATGATGCTTTTGTTCAGTTATATTCACCTCTTTGTGACCCTCATTTGGGGTTTTCTTGGCAAGGATACTGACATGGTTTGCCATTTCCTTCTTTAACTCATTTTATAGAAAAAGAGACTTATAGAAGAAAGCAAACAGGGTTGTGTGGCTTGTCCAGGGCCACACAACTAGTAAGTGTCTGAGGCTGGATCTGAACTTAAGTATTTCTGACTCCAGGCCCAGTCCTCTATCCACTACATCCTAGTTGCCCTTACCATTTTGAAGCTCCAAATGTTAAATGCTCACTCCTAATGCTTCCCATTAAACATGGGGAAAAACTTGAGTGATGAATGTGGTTGTGTTTATATACATATTCATGGGGAGTGGGACTCATGATATTATGTTTGAAAAAGTGTCAAGCTCTTTTGGTTTTTGTTTTAACAATAAAGCTGCTTTATTGTCTCCTATTTGTGTCTTCACTTACTGGGCAAGCTAGGCACCCATCTTGCAAAATAAACCTTTAAGATGGACCATTTGCACATATAACTAGATATGAACTGCCACCTACTGGACAACAATTTGAGCAAGACTGTATCCCCTGGATCATCTCTCTTGTTTAGCTTATTATATCCAGTTTATCAAAAGAAAGCAAATTGCAAGAAGTTATTGCTATGCTTTGCATTTAATATAAATTTGAAGGATGAGTGAATGGGGAACATGAGCCAAGATGGTGGAGTAGCAAGAATGGGCTCAATTGAGTTGCCTGTGATCACACAGGCCTTGGCTCAATTAAGGAGGAATATGAAGCTAAGTCATCTGACTCCCTTGCCTGTTCTGATATTCTTTGATCCTTTGAAGAACATTGAAGGACACTAGAGGGCAGTGTGGTTAGTGCCTGACCCCCTTTCAGAAACAGTGACCAAGTGACTCATCCAACTTCTGACTCCTCAATACCTGAGAGATTTCTGAAAAAATGAGCACCTCTTAGATCTCTCTTTTCTGGAAGCTGGCACAGCCTTCAGTCTATTACTTTCTCCTTTAAAGCTACCTTATTGCACCACCTTTACCTGGATTTACCTGCATTCAAGAAAATACATCTAGCTCTTTCTTATTAAAATGTACACTATAGGTAACAACTTACCTGGTAAAATATTGCCAGGAGGACTTGTATGTAAAAATAGTCTAGGTCTTGAGCTAAAAAAAAAGGCATTTGGGAGAATTACAAGCATCAGAAGATAGAAGTTGATGAGGATGAAGAAAGGCAACATGATTTAATAGAAATCACACTGAACTGGAAATCAAGGGACTTCACTTCTAGTTTCATGTCTACCACTCCCTAACAGGTAAACACTTCCTTTCTCTGACACTCAATTTAATGAGTTAATTTACATTGTAAAATGAAATTTGATCCCCATCTCACTTGCTTCCTTCTCTCTTAAAAAGTTTTTGAGGTTCTCGCACTTTTTGTAGGCAATGTTTATTATGCAGGACTTAGTTAAACCTAATGGTTTCTGAGCTATTTCTTTCTCACTGCTGTGTGCCAACAATGATGGTTTAAAAACAAACAAAACAGTAACTCATCAATGTTGCAGTACACAATTGTGACCACCGAACAATGACTGTCCTAGACTGGGATGATCCACCCTTTCTCTGAAATTCTCATTATGAAAAAAGAGTTGTCAGGGCAATGGAGGGTGTGGGGGAGGGAAGGGGAGAGGAGAGACTCCTGTTGCTATGGTAACAATAGGTACCAATGAGATCACCATTTATAGAGAACAACTATTTCCAAGGAGCTGTACATGGAAGAGGAAGTTTGATAGGAAGTTATCACCTCCCGTCTTTGACATCTTTTTCAATCCTGAGAGACCAGGAGGTTGACTTGATCTTTTGGGAGAGTGACTAAGGGCCAGGCCCTTAGTTACACCAAATTTTTCATTGCTGGTGAGGGGAGAGGGTGGTGGTTGTTGTTGTTCCCCCCCAAAGCACTTCTCTCCACTCTCCCCAATCCCCACCTAAGCTCCATAATTTTCCATTTTTTGACTATAAAGATAGCTAGAATGATTTCTAAGCTCTTGATTTCAGGAATCCCTAGAATTTGAACCTTTTTGGTGTTTGTATGGAGAATGGTTTCTGCCAAGAATCAGGCTTGTTTTGTACAACTGAGCTTTGGAGGGGTCTAGTGAACAATACCCAGTTTTGTTCACTCAATGGTGAACTACCCAGGAAAGTCAGCTTAGTGGATCATTTTAAGGAGCCCGAAGCTTAAAGTGATGTGGGGATGGGGGTGGGGATTAGGGCAAGGTAGGGACAGAATTGATATGCTAATAACTTAACCAGAAACCAATTCTTCATTGTCTCAGACTTCTCAGGAGCTGTTGCTTCATCTATTAACTTTCTGGTGTAGCATTTTTGTAGAGGTAAATAGTGTGAAAGGAGAATTCAGAAAAAGGTAAGAGGTGGGGCAAGATATTTTAAAGCTTTAGCTTCTTACTCTTGTTTGTTTTGGGGGGGGTTGGTAAGGCTATGGGGTTAAGTGACTTGTCCAAGGTCACACAGCTAGGTAATTATTAAGTGTCTGAAACTGGATCTGAACTTGGTTCCTCCTGAGTCCGGGAAGAGTCCTTCACTAACCACTGTGTCTCCCAGCTGCCCCTAGCTTTCTATTCTTAATACCACTTTGGGTAAGTGTGCTTTTCTCTTCCCTAAAGAGTAGCTGACAACATCTCCCACCTAAGAGAAGATGCCACCAAGACTCAAAAGATAAACAATATATAATACTTAAATGTTTATAAAGTAGTTTCCTTACCATAAACCTGTAAAGAGGAAATAAAAAGAACTCCAGAGATTCAGGAGACAGATGACCTGAGCTCAAATCCTATCTCTGATACTACCTATATATCCTTGGGCAAGTCACTTAAATTCCCTGGACCTCAGTTTCCTCAACTAGAAAAAAACAAGGGGGTTGGACTAGTTGAGCTCTGGGGTCTCTTCTGACCCTAGTTCTTGATTCTAAGTCAATAAAATAAATAGTTTAAAGAGAAGGAAACTGAGAGCCTAAGGTTAAATGACTTGCTCCAAGTCACTTAAGTGTTAAGTGACAACTTTTAATTAGGACTATAAGTGAGCACCAGAGTTGGGATGTGAAAACAGGTCTGACTGACTGCAGGTCCAGTGTTCATTCCAGTCTACCATGTTGCTGAGTTCATTGTCAGTGCTGAGATTCTGGTGACCTTAGGCAAAAGAATTAACATATCTAGATTGGCATCTCTGCCTTTAAAATATGAAGGATGTCCAAACCTTTCAACATCCTGTGGGAATGATGTACACATAAGAGAACTGGGAGAGGGTTTTTTTTTGGGGGGGAACAATATTGGAAGATATCTTTGTTGGGTCAATTTTTTTGCCAAAATGAACAACAAAACTGTGGCAGTTACTTCAGTTCTGGGGAGTAAGGCAAAGGTGTGGGGTTTCTTCCCTTATCATGCAACCAAACCTGGCAGAAAATCATGAACTTGACTGGGTTGAAGAAAGGAAATGCTTTGCAGCATTCCAAAGCAATTATAATATATGCCTGTAGAATTATCATTCTAGAGTTCACATCCCCCTATTCTTTCCTCAAAGCATAAAACAGTCATTGAAATTGCCCATTTGGATTCCTTTCCTTGAATATTGCCTTCCATCAACATCTCTCTCTTTCCTCTTATTACATTTATCCCAAAACCAAGCTCTCCTAAACCTTTCCAAATGAGATTGGGTTCATCTCATAAACTCATTGTCCACATGTGTTAACAGGAGAATGGACTTTCCTACTCATGGTACTCTCTTCAGTTCCTGTTGATGCTTACATAAGTATCATGATCCATGTCATAGCCTTCCAAGAACAGTCATCATTACTTGAGCTTCTATTATACAAATGTAGCATTCTTATATTTATAAAGTAATTAAAATAATAAAAAGCATAAATTAGAACAAAGTTGGTAAAGTTAGAAAAAGTCTATAAAATATTTCTTCAAAAAGTTGTATTATAAATTATATTTTAGTGTAGTATTATATTATGATAAATATGTTGTATATCATGTTACTATAATAGCTGTTATAAGAAGTGACTCTTGACTCTTGAAAGGTCAGTAATTCCCTCTTCCAATCCATGACTCCTCCATTTTCTCTCCTATGACCATCCAACAATTACTTTTCCAGGCTCCATATTTCTTTGACCATAAGATTCTCATTCCTACCTCTCTATCTTTATTACTTCTGCCTGGGAAGTCCTATCTCATGTCTGTTGAAGTATGAGGGCCTAGGTATAATCCCACCTCTTCCATAAATCCTTCCTGATGACTTTTAGAGTATTTGCGGATTTTTACCCCTTATTTAGATACTCAATTACATATCCAGTCCAATAGCCTCACATTTTACTCTCTAATGAGATAGAATACTGATTATCAGTGAATCTTTGAATCCTCAATATGTAACATACAGTGCTTTCCACATGGTAGATCTGTTGATTTGGTTTGGATTTTCTCTTCCCAGATCTAGCAGTTTCTGGGCTACAAGGGACTTTGTCAATCACCTCTCTCACCCCCCACCCCAAGACTGCTACCATGCTTCCTTCTTCCTCATTCTGCCCTTCTGGTTTCATCCACATAGTATCCTATCTCTCCTCTCCAAATGACTAAGCACAGTGCTAAATGTCTAAGAGGGCCTCAGCAGATCCTTGTTGAATGATTAAAGTGTACACATTAACTATGAGAATCTTCCCATTCTTGGAAATGAATAATCAAATTTCTCTCAGATTCAGAATTTACCAGATCATTGGGAGTAAAAAAGAAATTCATAAATATGATCATGTTTCAATTTTATTATATGCACCCAACCACACTTGGGAAATCATTCTTTATCATTCTTTATACTTAGTTATTTGTGTTAAGCAATATTGCTACACCATTCATTTTTCAGAAATTCCACAAGAGATTTACACTAGGGTAGATAAAGTCAGAGAGACTTTCAAGTTACTTCTTGGGATCACAGTAATGCACAACTTATACAGAACTTGAAGTACCTTATACACATCATTTGTTGATCACAACTCTTTGAGAAAACCAAAGCAGAGGGGCAGCTAGATGGCACAGTGGATAGAGTGCTGGCCCTGGAGTCAGGAGTACCTGAGTTCAAATCCAGCCTCAAACACTTCATAATTACCTGGCTGTGTGGCCTTGGGCAAGCCACTTAACCCCATTTGCCTTGCAAAAAGTAAAGGGAAAAAAAAGAAAAGAAAAAAAGAAAACCAAGGCAGAAGGAGATTGCTTGCATGAATACTAAATATTGAGATGTGTTTCAAACCCAGGTCTCCCTAACTTTTAAGTTCTTGGTGCTATCTACTCTTCCATGATATTGGGGCTTTTGAAGTCCTCTAGTCCAATCCTCTCATTTTACAGAAGAGGAAACTGAGGCAGAAAGAGGTCAAGTGATTTCCTTACATCATCACAAATAGTTAAGTAGCAGAATGAGGAACTAGCTTAAGTTTATCTGACACGTAAATAAAAAGCTTGGAACAGAATCAAGAAAGCAAGGATTCTGAGTTCCTGGGAAGAGAGGGTGGTGGAAGAAAGTTGTAGGGGAAAGAACAGGTGACAACATCAATTTCTCTGTGATTCAGGTCAGTAAATTACAGGGAGCAGCAGAGAGCTGAGTGTTCATCCCTGCTTGGACATTTTGGGAATAAATGACCTCAGAGATATTTCTCTTCCAGGCTCATCTTTGGACCCTGCCTGAATCCTCCCCAGTTCTGGGCTTAATTAATTAGGTATTGCCTATCTAGCTTCAACCTCCTCCCATCCAAACCTCTTTTCTCTTTCCCCATTGCAGTCCCAGCCTTGGAACCAGCCTCCATATTCTCAACTACTCTGCCATGTCTGACTCCTCTTTGATATACTGCAGCTGCTGGGCCCCTCAGAACTTGGGACCAAAGAAACTCCTTAAGACTCCCCTAGTCTCAGGAAGGAAACCCAAGTAAGGAGTGTGAAGGATAGGAGGCTCTTCTTAAGGGGAGTGGTGGTTGGTAATGTTATTCTGTCTTGAACAATAGTAAACATGTCAGAAAAAACTCACTAGAGCAAAGACATTCCAGCTTGTCAGATAACCCCTTGCAAAGCAAACAGGAGTTGTGCCCTGTCTTGCCAGGGATACTTGAGCATACTTGGATCTTCTGAGTCAAACCTCCATGCAAAATACTCATCAGTTGCTTCCTAAAATAGAAAAGTGTGAGCTATCTGGGAGTTTCCCATGGCAGTTAAACCATTGATCCAGTCCCCAGTCTTAAGTATGGAAGAGGTGTCGTTGTTGTGAGTCATGGGACCCCAGGGACCAACTTTTCATGCGGTTTCCTAGGCAACAGTACTGTAGTGGTTTATCATTTCCTTCTCCAATGGATCCAGGGGATTCTTTTGTCCAGCAATCAGAGGCTAAGTGACTTGTCCAGGATCATACAGTAGGAAGCATTTAAGGCTGAATTTTAACTGGGGTCTTCCTGACTCTAGGCCCAGTTCTTTATCAACTGAGGCATCAGCTGATTAAAAAAATTAGTAAATGAGAGATGGAAGATGTTAAGGAGGAGGAGATAAGGAGAGGGAAGGAGAAGGAGGGGTAGGGGTAGGAAGAGGAGGAGCAGAAAGAAGGGGAAGCAGAAGGAGGGGGAGAGGGAATAGAAAGAGGAGAAGAAAAGAAGTGGAGGGGAAAGGGAAGGGGAGAAAGTAGAGGGAAGAAAAGAAATGGAAGAAGAGGAAGAAGAGAAGAAAGAATATGGGAAGGAGGAGGAGGAAGGAGTAGAAGAGGAAGAATTCTAAAGAAGGGCTTCAATCTTTTTAGGATTTGTAGCCTAAAGAGACCTTAGTGATCATTCAATGACAACCCCCCTCATTTTACTGAGAAGGAAATTAAAGAGATTTTTCCTCCACCAAGATTACACAGGTTCCAAATAGTAATGAGATTCAGATTCACATTTTGTGACTTCAGATTCATTGACCTTTCTTGTATACTATGCTAGTATACTTTCTAATATTTTACTTTATCTAGTTAAAGGGAGGTCTCCTAAAAGAGAAAAATTCTGCTTCTTAATATTTTAAAAAATGATCAACTTCGTTTTGAGGAAAAGAATGAGCAGGATTCCCTCTAAAATGTTTTTCATCCCCCCACCCCACTGCCTTTGGGGAAGAGTTAAATTTAGGTGGGTTGTGTGTGCCTCCAGAAACAAGATTCCCTGACATGGTATGATGAACTTGACATTTACTGCTAATATGCATCTATGTGTTTAAACTATGTTTTCTTTTCTAATGTGTTTTCATCAATCAGATTAAGCCCTATATCAGCTGCCTTGAAGGAGCGAAATTACTTCCTACCATCACAAATTAAACCCTTCAGTGGCCCAAGGTAATTATTCCTACCTGCTTGGAATGGTATTGATTGAGATTGATAGAAAGAGTCTTTACTACCCATGGACTTCTTCAGTCCTGCCTTTTCCCTACCTGTTATTCAATCCTTTCAATCATTTCTGACTCTTTGTGACCCTATTTGGGTATTCTTTTTTTTATTTAGGTTTTTTGCAAGTTAGCGGGCTTAAATGGCTTGCCCAAGGCTACACAGCTAGGTAATTATTAAGTGTCTAGAGTCAGGTACTCCTGACTCTAGGGCTGGTGCTCTATCCACTGCACCACCTAGCTGTCCCTTGGGGTATTCTTGATAAAAATATTGGAGTGATATTTCATTTCCTTCTATAGCTTATTTTACAGATGAGGAAACTGGACACATAGGGTTAAGGGACTTGTCCAGGGTCACCTAGATAACATCTCAGGCCAGTTTTGAAATCAAGAAGATGAGTCTTTGACTCTAGGCACAGAATTCTATTTACTGTGCCACCAAGCTTCCCTGTGCTTGGTAAATGGTATGTACTTAATTAATATTTGCTGATTGAATTCACAGATCCAGTCCCTATTCCTTCCTAGGACAAATAGTCTTCTTTCAAAGAAATCAGAAGGGGGGGGGTGACCTAACTAGCTGGCGCAGTGGACAGCACACGGATCCTGGAATCAGGAGGATCTCAGTTCAAATCCAGCATCAGACACTTAATACTTAACCATGTGACCTTGGGCATATCACTTAACCCTATTGCCTTGCAAAAAAAAACAATAAAAAGAAACAAGAAACAAAATTTAATATCATAATTCTCTCCACATATGGCTCCTATACTTTCTTCAGTCTTTTCTCCAATTTGGGTAAAAAGGACACTTTTTGTTCTCAGCTAACCTCACTAGCTTAGCTCATTTTGATCTTTTAGAGTTCTTGATGCTACTGTCACTTTGCTATGTTACATTTTTGTCTTTAATCTTCCATTACTTTCTGCTACATATATATATATATATTTTTTTTGCAAATCTTAGTTATTAATGAACTTTGTGCACCTAATCTATTTAGATAGTTTCCCCTTTTCTTCTTCATCAGATTTGTTTCTCTTTGTCCTAAGAATTTTGTTGTTAAGAGTTTCTCCTGATTCTGCTCAACCCCAGCACAATTAGGAAGAATAGATAGAACCTGCTGAGAGGACAAGATTAGTCCATGTCAGAAAAAGCTTCCTTTTGGTTAGAGATGTCCAAAAATGGAATGGGATCCTTTGGGGGAGGGGAGTTCACCCACAGCTAGAGATATACAAACAAAAGTTAAATTACTTCTTGTTGGTTAAAGGGAAATTTTGTATAAATATGAATTGGACTTGGGCCAGCTTGGTGGTTCCAGGATAGATAGAGGGCCAGGCTTGGAGTCAGGAGAACTCATCTCCCTGAGTTCAAATCCAGCTTCAAACACTTACTAACTGGGTGACCCTTTGCCTCAGTTCCCTCATCTGTAAAATGAGCTGGAGGAAGAAATGGAAAATGTTCCAGGATCTTTGCCAAGAAAGCCTCAAATGGGGTCCCCATGAGTCTGACACAACTGAGCAAATGAGTCAGACTAGAGGGCATATTGGATCCCTTCCCACTCTTGAGATTCTTGATCTTGTAAAAATGTGGAAGTTTTTGGGAAAGGAGATTTTTTTATGTTTTTTGAATATTATTATTTAAAAGATAAGCAACTTTGTTTTACATGTAGTCTTCTCCCATTAGAATTTCAGCTTCCTGAAGGCAGGTATTTTCTTCTCATATTGGTATTCCTGGTACTTAGCATGGAGCACAACAAGTGATTTGTAAACACTTGTCATAATCTTGACTAGTCTTGACTTAAGTGAAATATTTCTTTCCCCAATTTTTACAACTAGGGGTTCTGATAAAGGTCTCATTTCTAAAATTCATAGAGATTGCATCAAATTTATAATATTATAAGTTATTCCCCATTTGATAAATGGTCAAAGGATATGAACAGGCAGTTTTCAAATGAAGAAATGTAAGCTATATATAATCATATAAAAATGATCCAAATCATTACTGATTAAAGAAATGCAAATTAAAACAAATATGAGGTACCACCTCACACTTCTCAGATTGGCTAAAATGACAAAAAGGGAAAATGACAAATGTTGGAGAGGTTGTGGGAAGATTGAGACTTTAATGCATTGTTAGTAGAATTGTAAACTGATCCAACCATTCCAGAGAGCAATATGGAGCTATGCCTAAATGCAATAAAACTGATCATACCCCTTGACCCAGAAATACCAATACTAAGCCCATATCCAGAAGAAATCATTAAAAAATGGGAAAAGTCCCACATGTTCCAGAATATTCTTAGCAGCTCTTTTTGTAGTGACAAAGAATTGGAAATTGAAGGGATGCCCCATCAATTGGGGAACAATTTATGGTATATGAATGTTATGGAGTACTATTGTTCTATAAGAAACCATGAATGACTGGACTCTAGAGAATCATGGAAAAAAATACAGAAAGAACTGATGCTGAGGTAAGGGAGTAGAACTAAGAGAACATTGTACACATTAATATCAACATTGTGAGTTGATCAACTCTGATGGATGCAATTCCTCTCAAAAAGTTCAGAGACCTGCTATGGGCAATGCTCTCCATATCCAGAGGAAGAAAAACAAAACAAAAAAACCCCTACAGAATCTGAAAGAATACATTCACTTAAACATTGTATCTTGTGTTTTTCTTTCCTTTAAAAATTTTATCTTATGTTTTTCTTTCCTGCCATATGTTTTTCTTTCTTTTCCTAATTCCTCATACAGAAAATGACTAATCATTAAACATGTTAAACACAAATGTATATGTGCAATATTCACCAGACTGTGTGCTGCTGAGGGGAGGGGGAAGGAAAATTATGTAACTTAAAAAATGTATATGCATGTGGATAAATGCTGAAAAACTTTCATAACATGTAATTGGAAAAATAAAATATTAATTGGTAAAAAAAGAAATATTTCTTTCTTCCTTGTTGAATAAATTAGAAATTGCTCAACTAAAGTATAATTGAGATACTTTTGTAGCTGGTAAAACATTTGAGGTATCTTTATTATAAATATTTGTATTTCTCAATGAATGTTACTTTGTAGACATGCATATTGAAATGGCACCTATCATCTTAAAGATCTTTAAAACAGAAATCACTCCAGTGCCACATACATGCAAAAATGCACCTTTTCTTTCAAATACCCCCCGGACCCCTAGCCGTGGTACTACCACACTGGATTTTGCATTCTATTTTCTAAGGTAGGAGACAATCGACCTATGGTCAGGATGTCTCCATTCTTTTACTACTGTATTAAGGTTGTAAGAGAGGTAGGCTTTTCCAAACAGGTGACTTTGGAGATCAACAGAGAGCAACCCCTCCCCAATTCCCTTAAATTTGAAAGAGAAAGGCTTCCGCACCCTCTCTATCCCCTAACCTTAACTCCTTGCTTTGTCATAGGAAATTTTTTTCTTATATCATCCTCATATAGTCTCTTCCAACCAAATTTCCAGGGATGAGAAGCTGCCTCCATTTCCTCAGTGCAAAGATCACCAATGTTGTTCTGTTAAGCTGTTTATTAAATGAAATAATAGTAGTAGTAGTAGTAGTAGTAATAATTGTTGATGATAATAAGGAATTCAAACTCTTGTTGAATCATACTACCATTTCCTTAATTAACTGGTACTCTGAGAAATCGGCAAGGGGAAGCTTTTAATATGGACTTGAGGTTTGGGACAGACAAAAACAGTAGATTCCAGAACTTTGTGTTTCTCTGTAGTTCATTGATGGTCTTTTTCTTACAGAGGACAAGTGGTCTCCAAAAAAGAGCCATTGAAAAAAGAAAGGAAAACCTCTGCAGTGAGTAAAATGTTTTATAGAATTTTGAGTCAGGTCTTAAATATCAACTAGTCCAACCACATGATTTTACAGATGAGCATACTCTCTTAAGTGATTTAACTAATATAAGTAGTGAATAGTTAAGAGAGGTTTTTGAACCCAGATTTTCTTGGCTCAAATCATCATTTCTTTACCATCATACTGCTTTTTTTTAAAGTGAACACTTTCTCTAAATCAGGGAAAAATAAATGCGATTAAAGTTCAGGTCTCCTCTGGTGTAGAAATCTGAAGATGGGACTTAGCAATACTGTCTATGATTTTCTTTATTTTTTTTTATTTTTATTTTTTAGGTTTTTGCAAGGCAAATGGGGTTAAGTGGCTTGCCCAAGGCCACACGGCTAGGTAATTATTAAGCGTCTGAGACCGGATTTGAACCCAGGTACTCCTGACTTCAGGGCCAGTGCTTTATCCACTGCGCCACCTAGCCACCCCGATTTTCTTTATCTTTAATTAAATTTTCAAATTAGTAATTTTCATCTCCCCAACCCTCAAAAATGGGAGCAGGTATGGGGGGGGGGGGGCAGAGAGAGCAAAAGAAAATCTTTGCATCACAAATGCAGAGGCAAGCAAAACAAATTTCCACATTGGTCATGTCTAAAAATGTGTATCTTGTTTTACATATATTGAGTTCATCACCTTCCTCTTATGATAAATAATAACTTTTCTTGACTGAGCCTTGTATGCTGTTTGCCAAAGTAAATTGGTAGTTGACAACAGTCATGGATTGGAAGAGTTCCTTATTCTGTAAAAGTTACAATGTTTTTATGTAATCTTTTTGCATGGCTCTATTCACTTCACACTACATCAGTTCATTCGATTTTTTCCAGGTTTCTCTGAAACCATTTGCTTAAGTCATTTCTCTTGACAACTATTCCATTGCATTTATATTATATAATTTGTTGTTAATTTTCTGTCTTGGGCACTACCCTAGAAGATAAACTATTTCATATAGAAGATAAGAAAGACCTTAGATTTTTCTTGGAGAGGGCTTTTTTTTGCTTTTTCTAGAGGGGGGTGGACAGAGAGGGGCAAGAGAAATAGAAAGAAGATTCCAAAAGAACCTTAGAATTCTGATTCCTTATTTGATATTGCCATTTTACAACCCAGGACACAATAAAGATTTCTCCTGGATATACCTACACTCGAAGTGATGAAGAAATTTCAGTTATCCTGGGAGATGAGATGTTTGAAAGGCAAAAAAAACCTAGAGAAGAACGTGTAGCAAAATTTTTACCACCCAGGTAATGCCCTAGACAAACTTCTAAAAGGGGAGAGAGGGTCAGCAGAAGACATTTGAAGTTGGTTTTGCCTACTCTTTCCATTCACCTCTGGAATCTAGCTTTATTGTCATTTATGGTAAAGCTGGTCCTGTCTTAGGATTCTAGCAAGCACATAGGACTTAACCCAGTTATCCAGAAGTCAATCAATATGCTGATTATCCATTCTCTGGACTACTTCTCTCTCTCTCTCATATTTTCCTGCTGTGTGAGTCATCTAATTTTCTTCTCTTTGACACTGATCCTAGAAGGTAGAAAGGAGTCACTCAGGTCATATCAGTCATGTGATCTGAGAAAGAAGATGACATTAGAAAAGGGGCAACTTATAGCCCAAGTACCATGTTCCTGGAATTTCAAGGGAAGCTCCAAATTCATACTACATAGAATGGCCTCTAGAAGCCAATTCAACTTCTGGTACAAATATATACATCTATATGTTTATATAAACTGTATGTTTTTTGAAAGAGTGATGAACTTTACATCAACCTGAAGGTAAGAATTAATAGAGAAGAATTCCTTTTTTAGGAGGGAAGCCTAGATTTATATTTCTGTTTAGAGATGCATAAAGATATCAACTCATATTCTAGGGTTTTCAAATCTCTATAGCAAAACCAAAAAAAGTCTAAAAACAAAAACATTTATAAAAATGGGATAGATGGTGGTACAGCAGTTAAAGTGCTGGGCTTGGAATTGGGAAAACCTACTACATTCAGATCCAGTCTCAGACACTTACTATGTGACCTGGACAAGTCATTTAACCTCCATTTGCATACATTTCCTCATTTATAAAATGGGGAATAACTGCATCTACCTCTTAAGTTTGTTGTGAGAATCATACATAATGATACTTATAAAGGAGCTCAGTCTAGTAGGTGCTTTATAATCTTTATGCTTTCCCTAAAAAGAATACAAGTAAAGCAAAGGATTGCTGTAGAATGACATCAAACATCCTAACAACAGTTTACCTTCCTAGAATGTTCTACAGATTATAATGCACCTTCCTCACAAACAACTCTAAAAAGTATATAAGACAAGAACTATTCTCTCCTTTTTTACCAAGCATATCTCTGAAATCTTTGAAGTGAAATATCCCTCTAGAGCTAGGGTTTGAGCAGATATCTTCTCCATCAATCATTAAGCCTTTCTTAATTGTCTCTTGACTCCAAATAGAATGTTCCCCTCCCTGACCTTTCTTCCATGTTATCTTCTGAGGCTGACTTGAGATTATACCAGTATGGGGGTAGATGAGAAAGGTCTGCCAGAGACGCCCCCGCCCCAAGAGACCTGATCTGATCAGATCCAGAAATGTGCTAGGACACCAATTCCCATACTACCAGAAAATTACAGTATAACATCAACAACAATAATAACTAGCATTTTGTATTTTATTTTAAAATTTGCAAAGTTATTTTACAAATATGATCTCATTTGGTCCTCACAACAATCCTGGGAGTTGGGAGCTATCATTATTCCTATTCTGGAAATTAAGAAATTTAAGCATAGGTTAGTGACTTATCCAGGGTCACACAGTTAAGTGTCTGAAGTCAGGTTTGAACTCTACTCTTCCTAAGTCCAGATGGATCCAACATGGCTTTATAGTTTTCCACCTCCCCTGGAGTCTGAGGCCTAGAATGTATGGAGTGGGATCTCTCAGTGTAGTTCAGGAATGTCCTGGTCTCAGGCCAGCAATCTAGAGATAGGCTGACATTCCTGAGGCTGCACTTGCATCTGGACCCCAACTGCCCAGCACATTCAATTCATCAGTCAAACAAATGTTAAGTGCCTTCTATGTGCAAGGTCCCAAGATACAGAGGGAAAAGAATATTTCATGCTCTGTAAAAGCTTGTATTCTAACAGACAAGAAAACATACACCTACATCAGTCTATAAAGAGCACAATTGAAATACAAGGAAACCCTGAAGAGGAAGGCACTGCCAGCTAGAAGGGCCAGGAAAGTTTTCATGCAGAGAATCATAGGAGCTGAGTTTTGAGAGTAACCAGGAATGCAAAGAGCTGGAAGTAAGGAAGAAATGCATTATAGTCATGGGAGACAGCCTCTGCAAAGACTGGGAGATATGATGAAGTTTGTCCTTCATTCTCAAAGAAGACCATGATGTCAGGGAGGTGATGCCATGACATAAAAGTGAATTGGATTTGCCTGAGGGTGCTGTGCTAAGTCACCAGTCTCACTTTCTCCTTCAGAGCTATCTGGATCCAGTGGTCAAGACGACTGGAGATGACCCTGCATTCTATGGGATATTCAGGAAACTGTTGGAGTACTGAATAAGAAAGTGACATGGCTCTAGGGAGGATAGATTAGAGTGGGAAGAGATCAGAGACTGAGAGCAATGAGGCTTTTGTAAGCCCTGAACTAGAGTGCTGTGGGGGGGGGAGGGGCAGAGGGAAAATAACATAGCCAAAGATAAAGACAAAATTTGGCAACAGATAAGATATGAGTGAGATAGGACTGGAGGATAAAGCCAAGGTTGAGAACTTGAATGACTGGAAGGATGGTTCCTTTAACAGCAGTAATAGGGAAGGTGGGAAGAGCGTTAGAGGTAGGAAGAAAGACAATGAGTTCTGCTTGGGTCATGTTGAGTTTGTGATGTCTATGGGTCATCTAGTTTGAAATGTTCACCAGGCACTTGCTTGATTATAGCAGGGAGATTGAGTAGTCATATAGATTTAGAATTTATCTGCAAGAGAATGAGAACTGATGAAGTCTAAAAAATGTAAAGATAAAAGAGGGAGGGACTCAAACAGGTGATCCTGTAGGTCCACCCACATTTAGTGATTCAAGCATGAGTAATAATATGAGAAGAGTGGTCACAGAGAAGAACCGAGAGAGAGAGAGAGAGATGAGGATTGAGAAAGGTCCATAAAGTCTGACAAATGATCATTACTAACTTTGAAGAGAGTAGTGTCAGTTAAGGAATGAGATGAAAACCTGGTGGTTCAGAATTTAGAATGAGAGGAATGCAAGTAAAAACAAGTGTAGCCAACTTGTTCAAAGAGTTAATTGAAAAAAGGAGGAGAAATACAGGATGATAGCTGGTAGAGACAGTAGTATCTAGTAAGGGTTTTTTTTTAAATTAGAGGAAACTTTAGGACTAATATGGAGGTAATCTGAAAAAGACATGAAGGAGTGAAATCCAGGGCACATGTAGAAGGGTTGATGTTGACCAGAAGAAGGTCCTACTTTTCAGGAAGGAATGAAAAAACATTTGTTCCTAGCCCTGTGCTAAGGTGGAATTACAGAACAAAAACAGATTCTGCTCTCAAGAAGTTTCCATTCTAATGTTGTTTGACAACATGCAAACATGAGAGGGACACATTGGTCAATAAAGTTATGGGAATGAAGATTGGGAACCTAGAGGAGTACATTGACATATTCTGTGCATTACAAAGAAAGAGTTGATTTGGCCATGGTTCATGGTTCCAGAACTGAGGAAGAAGAGGGAAAGGCTACCAATACCGAAGCACGACCATGGGTAAATTTGTGAAAGAGATAGTCTCAGAATAGTGGCACAAGTATAAAACACACAGTAACAAGGACCTTCCTGAATGAATAGCCTGAGAGGCAATCATCTTGCCAATCTGGACCTTTGGGCAGAAGTTCCTCCAGGACACCAAGGTAGGTTAGTAAGACTATGGAAGTACCTCAGAGGCATGACATTTGTCAAAGCCATGGAAAAAGAAGGTGGGAGAAAATAGACTGGAATCAAGGAGAAAATAGGGGATGATGCCAAGGGGTCATGAGATGAGAAAGGAGGATGTGAATGGATCCAGTTTTCTTGGGAAAGTAGGGAGCAAGGTATTCAACCAAGATGGTGAAAAAAAGTGCTATTAAAAGTTTGAGGAGGGAGGTAGAGCCAAGATGGAGACAAGAAAGGATCCTGTCTTAGGCACTCTCTCATAAAACTCATAAGTTAAGGACTCTAACTAAACTTTCAAGAGACAGAACCCATAGAGGGACCCAGTGAGGCAGTTCTCCTACTCGAGGTAAACTGGAAAAGAGCTGAAAGGCTCTGTTCCCAGGGGTTGGAGGGGCTGCCCACTAGAGGGGTGGTCCACCAGAGTGAAAGAACTTCAGCCTCCTGGAAGCACAGCAGCGGGGGAGTTTCCTGAGCTACACCCCCGGGGAGCACCGGACACAAATTGGGGGAACAGCAGGGGAAACTCTGCCAGAGCAAGCACATGGAGCCCAGCCCTCAGGGCACACAGCAAGCAGTGGCCAGCACAGCCCAGATCCAGAAACAGAAGCAGGTAGAGCAGGTAAGCAGGAGCCCCCAGGGCATGAGCCCATTGAACCTAGGGAGGGGAGTGAAGAGAGAGACTGCAGAGCTCTGTCCTCTGCCCCTGGAACAGAACTCTGGGGCTCTGACCATATTCAGATCCTGATCAAAGTCTAGCCCCCCCCATAGAACAGCAGGGGCCCCCTCCACCTCAGCCCCGTGGTAGAGGGGGTGCATATAGTCATTCACAGACCATGAGGGAAGACAGAGCTTCACACACTGAGATCCTTGTGGGAGTGTCCCAAAAGCTCAGGAAGCACCCCAAAACCAGGCTCAGGCTGGCAAAATGAGCAAGCAGAGAAATAAGAGGAACACCATTGAGAAATATTTTGCTCATGAGCCCAAGAAGGATCAAAATACTTAGTCTGAAGATGAGGAAGCTCAAGCTCCTGCATCTAAAGACTCCAAGAAAAACAGAAATTGGGCTCAGGCTATGACAGAGCTCAAAAAAGACTTTGAAAATCAAATGAGGGAATTAGAAGAAAAACTGGGAAAAGAAATGAGAGAGATGCAGGAAAAATATGAAGTCAGCAGCCTAGTCAAGGAAATCCAAAAAAATGCTGAAGAAAATAGCATGCTAAAAATCAGCTTAGGTCAAATGGATAAAACAGTTCAAAAAGTTATGGAGGAGAAGAATGCTTTAAAAAGCAAAATTGGCCAGATGGAAAAAGAGATAAGAAAACTCTCTGAGGAGAACAAATCCTTCAGACAAAGAATAGAATTCAGGGAGATTGATGAATTTATCAGAAATCAGGAATCAATACTTCAAAACCAAAAAAATGAAAAATTAGAAGAAAATGTGAAATATCTCATTGAAAAAACAACTGATATGGAAAACAGACTTAGGAAAGATAATTTAAAAATTGTTGGAATACCTGAAAGTCATGATCAGGAAAAGAGCCTTGACATCATTTTCAAAGAATTACTACAGGAAAATTGCCCTGATATTCTAGAAACAGAGGGTAAAATAGAAATGGAGAGAATCCACCGATCCCCCCGAGAAAGAGATCCCAGAAAACCAACCCCTAGGAATATTATAGCCAAGTTCCAGAACCCCCAAGTCGAAGAGAAAATATTACAAGCAGCCAGAAGGACACAATTCAAATACCGTGGAGCTGCAATCAGAATCTCACAGGACTTAGCAGCAGCTACATTAAAAGCTAGGAGGGCTTGGAATATACTATACCAGAAGGCAAAAGAGCTTAGAATGCAACTGAGAATCAACTACCCAGCAAGGCTGAGTGTCCTCTTCCAGGGAAAAATATGGACTTTCAATGAGACTTTCAATGAACCAGGGGAATTTCAAATGTTCCTTTTGGAATGGCCAGAGCTGAACAGAAGGTTTGATCTTCAGATACAGGACTCAGGTGAAGCATGGAGATTGGAGGATAGGGGGGAAATATGAGGGACTTAATGAGGATGAACTGCATGTATTCCTGTATAGAAAAATGACATTGATAATACTCATATGAACCTTCTCAGTTAATAGAGCAGGTAGAGGGAGCTTTTATAGTTGAAGCACAGGAGAAAGCTAAATTCGAACATAAAATATGATGTAAAAATGAAGTCAACAGAGAAAAGGGAAATGTAATGGGAAAAAGAAAAAGAAGAGGAGGAAATAGGCCAAGATATTTCATATAATAAGATTTTTCTTTATTACAATGAGCTATTGCAATGATATGGAAGGTGGGAAGGCAATGGGGAATGAGGGAAACTTCGCTCTCATCAGAGGTAGTTAGGAGAGGAAACAGCATGTATACTCAATGGGGTATAGACATCTGGAGTAAGAAGGAGGGGGGAGCAGGGGGAAGGGGTGGGGATGTGAATAAAGGAGGAGAGGATGGACCATGGTGGGAGAGTGGTCAGATATAACACATTTTCTTTTTTACTTCTTGCAAGGGGCTGGGATTGGATGGCCTGTCCAGGACCATAGGGCCAGGTGGATGCTGAGCCTAAGGGGTGGTATGGGGGCTCAGGGCCTCTTGGCCCCAGAGCCAGGGATCTGTCTGCTGTGCCACTCAGCTACCCTACAGCAGAGTCAGAGTGAAAGGAGGGAGAAAATATAGTACATGGTAGTGGAGAAATATGAAAGGAGGGAGTTGCAATCAGCAATGGCAATGGTGAAAAAATATGGAAGAAACTTTGGACTTGTCATAAAGAATGTGATCCACCCGCAACAGAGTTGTTAGTATTGGAACAAAGACTCAAGCACATTTTTTATTATTATTATTATTTTGGGGGGTGGTGCATGGCAAATGGGGCTGGGTGGCCTGCCTGGGGCCGCATAGCAGGGTGATCATTGGGTGTCTGAGGCCAGATTTGGACCCAGGTGCTCCTGGCTCAAGGGCCAATGCTCTGTCCGCCACCCAGCCACCCTTACTATTATTACTATTTTATTTTACTTTGGGTCTTTTTTTTTTTGGTTTTTGCAGGGTAGTGAGGTTCGGGTGGCTTGCATGTCACATGGCTGGGTGATTGTTGGGTGTACAGGGCCAGATGTGGGCTCGGGTGCTTGTGGCTCCAGGGCTGTTGCTCTGTCCATTGCGCCACCTGGCCATACCTACAATTATTACCATTATTTTTTTTTAATTTTAATTTTTTTTCTCTCCCCTTTACTTTATCGCTCAAGCAAGTCTATATTTATGGGGGAGGGGGTATTTCATTTACTCTTAAACAAGAATATTTTATTAATGTAAAAAACATTATATGTACAAAATGAGAATAAATATTAAATAAAAAAAGTAAAAAAAAGTTTGAGGAGGGGTGGCTAAGTGGCACAGTGGATAAAGCACCAGCCCTGGAGTCAGGAGTACCTGGGTTCAAATCCGGTCTCAGACACTTAATAATTACCTAGCCATGTGGCCTTGGGCAAGCCACTTAACCCCATTTGCCTTCCAAAAAAAAAAGTTTGAGGAGAGAAGAGAAGTTTGGAACAGCCACTGCAATAAGCATGTTGTTTTCTTTTCAATGTTGTCCTGTGATTCTAAGTGTGTGTGTGGGGGGATGAGCAATATAATAGAGCAGGGGCAATATCCATCCCAACTCTGGCCAACCGTGGTCAATAGCAACTCCTCACAGCCCAGTTGCTCTTTGTTTTCTCCCTAGGACCTGAATGAAATGTGAGTATAGACCAAGTTCAAAGAATGTGACTTTCTCATTTATTTGTTTCTTCTTTTATCCTGTTACCATTCCATACTATCTCCTATCTTTTCTTAACCTTTTTTGGTTCAATACCCTATCAGAAATTGGGTATAATTAGCTGAAGATTAGTACAGCTGTTTAAGATGAACTTGACTGTCTTTCACAATGGTAAACATGTCTGCCACATGTTTAGTTATCCAGAATGACATTTCTGGGAAGTCCTATGTCACAATATGGCAGTCCAGATGCCTAACCTTTGGAAGACACATCTTGGATCCTTTTTCACCCTAACCTCACTCTTAGTTATGCCTCCAGGCTTCTTTCATGTCTTCTTGTTGATCTCCACCCCCTCCATACCAATGTGTTTCTGGTCTATATACCCATTTTCAGTAATCCTATTTCCAAATGCTCTAACAAGCCCCCTTTTCTCCTGTTTTTCATTAATCCAAGTCTATAACAAATTCTTGGTATATTCCCATTTCCTTCTAGTCAAAAGGGTTCCATGACATTCTTCTCTTTTTGAATGATTTAAACAAGAATACCACTCATGTAGTTAACTAGTTTATTCCTTTAATTCTCTCATCTCAAGCATGATGAGCAAAAGATGGAGCAAATTGTCACCAAGCCATAGCCATGATAACCTTGCCAGTTCAGTCAATTACTAATGTCTAATGTCTCCGATTGGGCATGAAATGGTAAGCCATGTGAGTTAGAGAACTATTTCTGCTTTGCAGGACAAATGTCATCGCTGACTTAGAAAATCAGATCTCGGAGCTAACCACAGTGATCGAACAAATGAACCGAGATCATCAAACTGCTCAGAAACTGGTGAGTTGCTTTTTAGTCTACTCAGTCAACCTTGTTTGATGAGAGCAGCAGGGCCACAGTTCAAGCCTACTCCAAGAAGGACATTTCTATCTGTCGGCTTTGGATCTGTTCAAGATCCAGGGACTCCTTTTATGTAGATACCTGGATTATGATCTTTTGAGTACTCTAGCTTCTCTCAACTATTTGGTAGCTTCACCCATTTGTGGTTGCCTAGACCACCAATGGAAATACTATAGCCAGTTTACCTTCTCCCCTGATACCTCCTATTAAAATGGGTCAAAGGGGATGTGAAATACATTCTAAGGAAATTGATGATATCCATTGATGATTGATCATGTTTGGAATCACAGTACAAAATTTTTATCCTAAAAGCACACTCTAGGATCTTTCACCTTGAGTTAAATCAGTAGAGAGGAGGGAGGATCCATTCACTTCCTTCAGAATCCCTATGACTTCAATTGTCTAATCCTATCAAATCAACCAAATGTCTGTTAAGTCAATTAATCAAATCAGTTAATTGGCCATTCCTATGATACTTCAGTCAGTGGTATTGTTTGTAATATTGTTGAAAAGCTGCTTCATCATATCAAAATGGTTTTGTACCCCATCACTAATGCTTTTTGACCAAATGTATCTTATTACAGTATCTGAGTAAATTCAGAATCATCAGAACGTTGCCTTCATGATTTGGCATCTCACTTCCCAGTTCTCAGGGGACATAGATACCATGAAATTTGTATACTATAGATAATAAGTGTAAAGTGGATGTGGAAAAAGGATTTTCTGTGGACTAATAGCTCCACAGAAATGATAGAACCTTCAGTGGGACCTTGAAGAAGGGCTGTATGACAGCTTACATGCTATTAAAATCATGCCTCTCTTTCTAGCTTGCAGAACAAATGGATCAACGGTACAATGATCTCCAGAAAGAATTTGAAAATAGCAAGAGGTACAGCTACTTGAAGGGAGAGGGGAAATGAGGATAGGGGTATGTATCTCTTCCTCACTTCTGAGACAGTTGGGTTTGGAGATACTCAAGTAAAGCATGCTCTGTTTTTCTCTTGGTCCTATTCTTTTTTTTTTAATGATTTTGCAAGGCAAATGGGGCTAAGTGACTTGCCTGAGGCCACACAGCTGGGTAATTATTAAGTGTCTGAGGTCACATTTGAACTCAGGTACTCCTGACTCCAGGGCAGGTGCTCTATCCACTGTGCCACCTAGCCACCCCTGCCAAAATATTCCTGACTGCAATGGAACTTTCCTACCTGATAGGTTCTTTCATTTCCCAGGAATTACTTCCTATCTTTTAACATCAAGTGACTGTTTTTTTAACCTTTATTTTATGGCCTAAGAGACAATAGGGTCCAGTGAGTAGAGGTCTAAGCTTGGAATCAGGGAAATCTGAATTCAAATACTGTGTGTAATATAATGCTAGATAAATGACCAGATACAAACTACTTACCTTCTTAATTCTCCATTAAGAAAATAAATTCAGGGGTGGCTAGGTGGCACAGTGGATAGGGCACTGGCCCTGGAGTTAGGAGTACCTGAGTTCAAATCTGACCTCAGACACTTAATAATCACCTAGTTGTGTGGCCTCGGGCAAGCCACTTAACGCCATTTGCCCTTGCAAAAAGCTTTTAAAAAAAAAAGAAGAAAATAAATTCAATAAACTCCCAGGGCTCCCTATCACTTTTAGGATCAAACTCCAATCTTTTGACTCTTCACAGATGAGCCCCAGCATCCCTTCCCAGGCTTATTATATATGTTACTTCCCTCACACATGCTATGGTACAGTTAAATAAAACTTATCATTCCTCCTGTGCGATAGTCCATATCCTATCTGCCATCTAATGTGTCCTATTACCTCACCTCTGCCTCTTGGGACTCCTAGCTTCCTTAAAGACTCAATCCAAGAATCAACTTCCACATCAAACCCTGCCAGCTCCTAAAATTTCCTCTCTGCCTGCCCTTCCCCACCTCCACCAATTACTATATGGTATCTATTTTGTATAATTGTATACAATTTTGTATGCATATATTGGTCTTCCCTAATGGAATGTGAGCTCCTTGAGAGCAGGGGCTGTTTCACTTCTGTCTTGTACCCCCCATCATTATGCTGGCAAACAGTAGATACTTATTAAATGCTTATTGGTTAATTGGTATGTGTATCTTGTTATTATGATTATTTCTATACTATAACTGTTAAAATTCTCTGCCACATACTCAGCAATTTATTCCTCCCTATGCCCATTCTTCTTTCTCTCACTTGTTCTGTAATTCTGTCTCCTAGGCAGAAAACATTAATGAGAATAGTTGTGCAGGTGGGGAGGTATAGAGGAGGAAAAAAAGAACTGAAAGATGAAACTGAAAAGTCCTTTCTGAGGAAAGAGCGCGCGTTCCTCGATGTAGCGAGGGCCGCAGGAGGAACGTTCTGTCGTCGCTGGCGGTTTACACGGAGGATTCGGAGCCGGAGTCGGACAGTGAGGCTGGGGTGGAAGCGGCTGGGAGCGCGACCGCAGCGGAGGAAAAAGGTGGCTTAGTATCTGAAGCCTATGGAGATGAAGGTGGTTATGAGGAAGAGGATGAAGAAAACAGCAGACCATCGGAAGATGACGATTCAGAGACTGAAAAACCTGAGACTGATGACCTAAAGGAGTTTTCAGAACTGGAAAAGCGAGATCCCCAGGAGCTGGTTGCTTCCTTCTCCGAGAGAGTGAGGGACATGTCTCCTGATGAGATTAAAATCCCCCCAGAGCCACCTGGCAGATGCTCGAATCACCTCCAGGACAAGATACAGAAATTATATGAGCGGAAAATAAAAGAAGGGATGGAATTTCGGAATCCCAGCATCTACGAGAAGCTTATCCAGTACTGTTCAATTGATGAACTTGGCACCAATTATCCCAAGGATATGTTTGACCCCCATGGATGGTCTGAGGATTCCTACTATGAGGCTCTAGCCAAAGCACAGAAGATTGAAATGGACAAATTAGAAAAGGCCAAAAAGGAGAGAGCAAAAATTGAGTTTGTGACAGGCACCAAGAAGGGCACCACAACCAATGCCGCTGCCACTACAACCACCACAGCCAGCACTGCAGCTACAGATGCTCAGAAGAGAAAGAGTAAGTGGGATTCTGCCATCCCAGTGACAACGATAGCCCAGCCTACCATCCTTACCACCACAGCTACTTTGCCAGCTGTTGTCACAGTGACAACTAGTGCTAGTGGTTCCAAGACCACAGTCATCTCAGCTGTAGGCACCATCGTGAAGAAAGCCAAGCAGTGATGGACCTGGGACATGGTTGGACATGCTTCTTGTTGAAGGACAGGAAATGCAACTGCAGGATCTTGCCAAGACCATGACCCCAAGATGTGGAATGCCTCCTTGGACATAGCAACCTGTGCAGTCACTGGACTGAGACTTTCCAAAGAACTTCCCATCAACAAAGGGACAGGTTTCTGTCTTGCCAACCCTGACAAAACATTCTCCTTTTAGTCCTAGTGAGAGAATTTGTTGCCCAAACGGAAAGACTCTTGTTGCTGATCAGGGCAGTACAGACTGCTTGCAGCCATGTTAATTTGGCATCTGTTGCTCTATTAAAAGTGCTATATCAATATAAAAAAAAGTACTTTCTGACTCAATGACTACCCATTATATCATTTGCAGTAGCTTCTAGAAAAAGGTGATTGGGAACCCATACTTTTTCCTTTTGGTTTCAGCAGTTGCTATCTAGAATAGGGGACTCCAAATTCCCTTGGAGCCATGGCAAATCTCTAAGGAGTTTAGGATCAATGAAACAGAGGATGGGAAGATGGGTCATATCCTGCTTGTCCCAGGATTATCAATGGAGACTTGTCTCCCACAAATATGTCACCTTTCATATGCACTATTACCTAACTCCAATACCCTTCCTGAACCTGGGTGACCTTTTTCCCCCTTTGGTATCAGACAGAACAGTTATAATCTAACCAGAGCACCAACACCAGCGGAGTAGATATTCTTGATAAAGTTCCAGTCCCAATACTTGTTCTAATATTCCCATCATCTTGTGGATGTAGTAGTTTCTTCTCAAAAAAGAAATGTTCTCTCTGCATATTAGAACTGTAGTAAATCAATCAGAGCCCAACCGCTTTCCTTTTTTTCCCATTTTTAGTATGCAGGCTGAGCAAGCATGAATTTTTTTTAGGTATTTTTGTTTTGTTTTGTTTCCTGTTTTTGGTAAGGCAATAGGGTTGTGGCTTGCCCAAGGCCACATAGCTAGGTAATTATTAAGTGTCTGAGGCCATATTTGAACTCAGGTACTCCTGATTCCAGGGCTGGTGCTCTATTCACTGCGCTGATTTTTCAACCTTTTCCCTTTTCCCTCAAAATCTACCCTTTAAAATATTTTTAACTAATTATTCAATTTGTTTTTATGACTGCCTTGATACATTATCCTAAAAATAAGTATAACTGATGAAAATAAATTGTAAGACTGATGATTACAGATTAAAAAAACACAATATAATCTAAAATTACAATAGCTGATACACATTAGAATTTAAAAGATTAGTCATGACTTCAAAAGACTAATAAACAGTATATCTCACCTTTAAGTAGAGAGTTACTGAATTAGAGGCACACAATGAAATATACATTTTCAGATATTGCTATCATTGATTCATTCCAAGAAAAAGCTATGAACTGAAACTCATATATTAGGCTAGTGAGTGATGAAAGATATTTAAAAAAAGAGCATCAATAAAACATTTTTTAGAAAAAATACTCAGAAGAAAACAGTGCAGTAGTGGATTCAATCATGTTTTAGATGTATATGTATAGTGTGTCTGTCTTTAAATAAACTATGTAACAGAAATCCACAGAAAGTCCTCTTTCAAGTTATCTGTATACTGAAATATCTGGGTTTGATGATGATTTTAAAGTTCACAATAAAAATAATTTAAAGAACTTTCACAAACATCTCATTGGATTTTCATAATTTAACTATGAAGTGAATAGTTCAAATAATATCCTATTTCACTTTATAGATGAAGCAACTGAATGACTTGTCCAATGTCCTACAAAGAATGAGTGGTAGGGAAGACTTAAGCTAGGTCTTCTGATTGCAAATCTGTTTTTTTTTCCACCATAACAAGCTCTCTCAAATTATTGGAAATTGGTTTCCAATAGAAGAGATTCTCTCCTCTATAGATAACCAGAATTTAGAATACTATTTAAGGTTTCTTTACATTTGTTGATCATTACTTTTGCAACTTTTAACTCTACAATGTACATACTATTGGGACTTAAGTTACTTCAGTTTTGTGCTTACTGATCCATTAAAGTTTAAGACAAAATGATAATTTGGGACTAGGAAGGTTGAGACAACTACTTTTGCAAAGAGTGCATGATGATAATTGTCTGAGAAGCTCTTCTCAAACAAATTTGATAACTGACCGATTGGGAACTATAACCTAACTGAAAAGGATTGGAAAAGTGGCTGTCTTTTTTTTCCATGACTAATCAAAATTAAAATTAATTTAATGAATCATAATTTTAATTTTTACATGTAGATTTTAAGGTAGAGCTTATGAATTTAATGTTTAATCTTTGGTTGTTAATATAAACTATCATAGAAAATATATCCCTAAGTGTTTAAGTTAATGTAATTTTTGTAAGATGACTAATCCCATGACAACCTGTAGGATTAATTTCAGCCCTTCAGACAAAGTTTCATTCTTAGGGCAATGCCAGAGAATCCTTTTAATAATTTCCATTCTTGACATCATAAACATCTTATTGTTCTCCACCTCTTTGTACACTCAAGTTCCAAATACTTGCGCCAAGGCAATAGTATTCTTTTTTAAAAATATATATTCATTTTTTTGAGTTCCATATTTGTTGACCTTCTCCAGTTCTTCCCCTACCCATTGAGAAGGCAAGCAATATAAAATTTATTATATATGTGAAATCAAGCAAAAATCTATTTCCATATTAGCCATGTTGCAAAAAAAGCAAAAAAAGAAAACAAAAAATATGCTTGTCTGCATTCTGAGTTCATCAGTTCTCTTTCTCTGAATGTAGATAAGTTTTTATAACTTTAAAAGTTTATTATCAATACAATAATACTATTACTGTGTATAATGATCTACTAGCTCACTTCACTTTGTCAGTTCATATAAATCTTCCCAGATTTTTTTGAGGCTATCTTGCTTTTCACAATAGTATTTCATCACCATCATATACCACAATTTGCTTATCTATTTCCCAATTCATGGGCATCTCATTTTCAAATTCTTTACCACCAAAAAAAGAACTGCTATAAATATTTTTGTTCACAATAATCTTCCTTTTTCTTTAATCTCTTTGGGATATATACTTAGTAGTAGAGATTACTGGGTCAAACCCTTTGGATATAGTTCGAAATTGTTCTCCAAAATGATTCGACCAGTTCACAGCTTAACCAAGGGTATATTAGTGTACCTATTTTTCCATATTCCTTCCAGCATTTGTCCTTTTCCTTTTCTGTCATGTTAGCCAATCTGTTAGATGAGAGTTGGTACCTCAGAATTGTTTTAATTTGCATTTCTCTAATAGTGATTTGGAATGTTTTTATAAGATTATAGATAACTTTGATTTTTTTCTTCTGTAAAATGCCTGTTCAAATCCTTTCACCATTTTATCATTTTGGGAATGGCTTTTATTTTTATAAATTTGACTTAGTTACCTATATAATTGAGAATAAGACTTTTATCAGATAAACTGTTTATACCTCCTCTGCCCCAGTTGCCTTCTTTCCTTTTAATTTTGGCTACATTAGTTTTGTTTGAGCAAAAGTTTCTTAACTTCATGTAATCAAAATTATTCATTTTACCTCTATAATCATCTTGATCTCTTATTTGGTCATAAATTCTTCCCTTATCCATATATCAAACAGATAAATTTTTTGTGTTCTACAAATCTGCTTATTATTCCATCCTTTATGTTTAAATTATGAACTAATTTAACATTATCTTGGTACATAGTGTAAGATATTAATCTATCCTGTATACTGCCAGACCACTTTCTAGCTTTCTCAGCATTTTTTATCAGAGAATGAGTTCTTGCTCCCAAAGCTTAGGTCTTTGAATTTATCAAACACCATATTACTCTGGTCATTTATTACTGTGATTTGTGTATCTAATCTATTCCACTGATTTTCACCTCTTTCTTAGCCAGTGCCAGGTTGCTGTTTTTTTAAGATTGCTATTTTGTAATATAGTTTGAAATCTGGTACTTCTAGGCTGCCTTCTTTTATTTTCATTAATTCCTTTGATATTTTTGACTTTTTGTTCTTCCAGATGAGTTTTTAAAATTTTTTTCTAACTCCATAAAATAATTCTTTAGTACTTTGATTGACATTGGCATTGAATAATAAGTTGATTTAAATAAAATTTCATTTTGTTATATTGACTTGTTCTACCCATAAGCCATCAAAATTTCTCCAATTTGGTTAAATCTGTCATGTGTGAAGGGAATCTTGTAATTGTGTTTATATAGTTCCTATGTGTGTCTTGACTGGCAGACTCCCCACAATTTTATACTCTTGGCAACTAAGTGGAATTTTTCTTTCTATTTCTTCTAAGTTTCTGTGGAAATATGCTAGTGTGGGGGTACTTATTGGTGAAAGCCATAATAATACAAACTAAAATTAATACAAACAAAAAGAAAGCACACTGACCACACACACACAGCCAGGGCATGATAAGCCTTGTATGTCTGGGATTCTAACCCAAACAATACTGATATGGCACTCAGGTATCTGGAACCCAAGCCCAGTGCTAAACAGAGTAACGCAAAATTTCAGCCAATCTTCATTAACATACTCTATAACTCCTCTTCCCTTGATCTGTTTTACATAATTGCCATGGGACTTTCTTGGGGGAGCGGGGGTCCTTTTGGGAGGGATACAAAAATGTCATCTGACTGCCACCCTAGACTGGCCCAATGTAAGTGACCTACTTTCTACTTTGGTAACATGTTGAGTCCCTTGTTTGGGGGATCCTTGAATATCTCACTGCACAGGGAATTCTGGAAAAGGTAACTGGCATAGTTGGCAAGATGCTGAAGAAATGCCAAAGGGAGATGGAGCAAGATAGGGAGAAGTTTCATCATGACCTAGTACCCACATATGGGGTGGACCCATGTGTTGGACTCATTGTGTGAAAATGGGGACTTGCTGAAAATACTTCTAGACCTCTAAATCTTCCTCATGCCAATTTGCTTAGATTGGAGAAGCAAGTGAGAGTAGGTGTGGAATAACCAACCCCACAGAATTTAGGATAGCTATCATAAAAGTGAAGTTTAGCTGGAGTAGGTACGTAAGAGGGAGACACTTATTTAAAGATTGGATTTCCTGTCAACCCAGCTGAGGGAAGTTAAGCACTTAGAAAAGAAGAAAAGATATGTAGAAATGGATATGAATTGAAAATATAAGTTTAGGATTATTTTGTTGTTGTGTTTTTGTTTCTGTCTGTGTATATGTTCCCCATTGATACCTTGTATCCAAAGATGATCTTATTCCCCCTAAGGGGATTGCTGCAAGCCAAATTTTATACCTATTTTTGTGATTGGAAAAGATGCTCATTTTTTTCCACATCTGATATTTTGTTTTATTTTTCCAATTACATGTTATGAAAGTTTTCCAACATTCATCCGTGTGTATATGTACATTTATAAGTTACATAATTTCCTTCTAACCTCCCTTCCCAACCCTCTCCCTTCAACATCAGTCTGGTGAACACTGTACATATACATTTGTGTTTAACATGTTTATAGATTAGTCATTTTCTGTATGAGGAATTAGGATTAAGGGAAAAGAAAGAAAACATGAGATATGAAAGAAAAATAAGAGAAATTTTTAAAAAGTGAACATAGTGTTCATTTAGATTCTATGGGTTTTTCTTTTTTTGTTGTTTTCTTCTGGAAGAATTTTATAATTGCTAGTATCGTCTATAGCAGGTCTCCCAGGACTGTCCTAGCTCTCTGAACTGCTGAGAGGAGCTGCATCCATCAAGGCTGACCACAATGCTGTGGTTAATGTGTACAATGTTCTCTTGGTTGTTCTCCTTTCACTCAGCCTAAGTTCCTGAAATTCATTCCATGCCTCTCTAGAGTCCAACTATTCATGGTTTCTTATAGAACAATAGTACTCTATAATATTCATATACCATAATTTGTTCAGCTATTCCCCAGTTGATGGGCATCCCCTCATTTTCTAATACTTTGACACTATAAAAAAAGCTGCTATGAATATTTTGGAACATGGGACTTTTCCCATTTTTATGATTTTTCCCCCTGGATATTGGCCTAGTATTGCTATTTCTAAGTTAAAAGGTATACTTAGTTTTATTGTTCTTTGGGCATAGTTCCATATTGATCTCCAGAATGGTGGGATCAATTCACAACTCCACCAGCAATGCATTCATGTCTCAATCCTCCAATAACCTCTCCAATATTGATCATTTTCCCTTTTTTTGTCATTTTAGCCAATCTGAGAAATGGGAGGTGGTACCTCATTGTTGTTTTCATTTGCATTTCTCTAATCAGTAATGATTTAGAGTATTTTTTCATATGATTTTATATATATAGCTTTAATTTCTTTGTTTGAAAACTGCCTGTTAATATCCAAAAATATGCATTTTAACTTGATTTGTAGTTCTAAAGTCTAAGGTAGTAAGGAATTTTCAGCACTGCCGAATTGCTGTTTTGTTTGTATTCTTGTATCTGTTCTTATTGCCTCTATGTGTCTAGTTAATTTATTTCCTAAAATAATTTTATTCTTTTTCCTTAAAATTTATGATGTGGTCAAGTTTTTTCCATCCCACCCCTGTCCCCTAGCCCCTTACCTCCAAAATAGCTGTTTGATTGTTTTACAGCAAGAGTAGAAGGTCATTTCACAAATTATAGAGAGATTTGGGGGCTATTGCAGTGAAAATTTCAAGATTTGCACTTCAGAATTGCACTTAATCTTTGAGTTTGACTGAAATATCTAGTTTGGTATTTAGAGATTATATAAGTTAAAATTAAGCACTGAATAGTATAAATGTAATTTTTTGAATTGGAATATATATGAAATCCAAAATCTTGCTATAAATTAGATGAGACTCCTATTCATTTTATCATAAATTTCTATATTTGAATCTTAAGAATTGTCTTGCTCCTTGCCTATGCAAAGGGAGCTTATTTAAGAAATTACACTGAAAATATTTTGTTATTTTGTGAATAATATACCAACCAATTGTTAGTAGAAACCAATCTGTCAAGTTTTTATAATTGCTAAGCAATTTTTTTCTGAGAAAAAAATATGGTGTGATATGCAAATTATAAAAAAGATTACTTGAGTTTAAATTAATCATACAGCTGAGAAAGAAAGGTTTTAATAAGACATTAATTTTCTTTTAAGAACAATATGTGCTAAAATTATAAAAGAAATATTCAATGGAATAAAAGGTTTGAAATATATTGACCAAGAAAAGGAAAGGTGTGTAGTTTGAGTAATTGATTTGGAAGACTTGGGAAGAGAAATAATAAAGGCTTAAGAGAAAAAAGAAAGGACTAAGAAGTTTTGGGTTTGTGAATCAAAAGAGAAATGAAAGATGGTTTAAGCATGTTGAGAGGATATGAGCAAATTTGACTTTAAGAAGAAAGATTGAATATGAAACTTGATCTGACTTGATCTGAAATTCAATATAGAAAAAAATTATAGAGAGCTATGAGTCAGTTGATAACCTATTAATTCTATATGAGATTGTGGAACCCAGATTTCAATTAAATTAAAATATGCTCACAAGTGTGATAACTGAGGAAAATTAAATCCTAATATCAGACTTCCACTTTTACAATCTCCAGCAGTGGACTGACTGGAAATAGTAGACCTCATAATGAGAAATGCTTGGAATAAGTATCCTTGTATAAAATATAATAAATAAAATAAAAATAAAATATAAAATAAAATAAAATTATAAATTGAGATTCTAATACCATTTGGAACATAGATCCAGTTATACTGAATTCATTTTAAAACATCCTAATTTGATGTTTAATAAATTAGAATTTATTATATTATTTGATATTAAGACAAATTGGGAAAATGCATGAATTTGCTTCACATGACTGTAAAGTGCTTAAACACACTGCCTGGCATAGGGCAAACACTATGAATGTTGTTATTATTAGTTCCTTAATTAAGAGCAATTGCTTCATACCTGATAATTTTATATTGAATTTTAAATGTCAACAGTATACAGTGCCAATGATGATGAGATATGTACCTTATCAGGCATGGGCTTGTTTCAAGTTTCAAATAATAAATGTTTTTATATTGTGAAAATTGGTAAAACTTTTGTATCTATTATGTCAGGCAACTTTTTATAACTTGGATGTTATTAAAGTATGAGCTAAAAGAAACTAAAAGATGGTGAAAAAATTATTTTAAACCAGTTATGTTATTTTATCACAGTGTTTTGTAACTTCCATTTAGGGAACTAGACATTTCCACCTTTGCCTAAGTATTGTCATAATACTGAAACCTAAAATTGATAATTGATTACTGTATGTGGAAAAGGAGGTGGAATGTCAAAGAGTACAACCCATGGTAAAGTAGATGGCGTAGGCAGGTAGAGACAACAGGCTCAGTCCCTTTTCTAGGTCCTTGATTTCCCTTATTTTGTAAGCTCATCAGGTTCCTGGAAACCATCTGGGTGGGGAAGATCATCAGTTCTAGTTTGAGCTTGTTTGCGTTATGAAATTTCTAAACAATAAATTTGGCTTGCTGAGGAACTACAAGTTTATGTATAATATAGAAATGGATCTTATTGATTGACCTTTATGGCAGATGATTTAAATTTAAACTGGAGAAGAAAAGAAAAATGGAATGAAGTGAATGTTAAGTAAAATATCATATATATATGTGAGTCCTGATAAATTTTTATTTCTCTTTGCAACTCCATGAGAGGAAAAATAATCCTGTCCTATCCTAAACTGTGCCATTTAAAGTTAAAGCTCTTGAGACTGTAATTGATTTTGTTCTGAGGTTTGAATTCAGGTATAATTGTCTAAGTGATAATTCAGTAATCCATCATTGGAAAGAAATACCACAAGCTACTCAGAGGGAATGAGATGCTAAATTGTTACAGAAGGTTATCTATTTCTGGGAGAAAGTCAAAAGGACAACCTTTGGCTTAGCCTAAGATATTACCCTTCTGGCTCAGTTCCCTCATCATGTACCTTTTCACAGGAATGTTTCCCACCTTGTTATTCCTAAGTCTAGCTCTGAGATGGAATTGTTAATGCAATGGCTGGTTGACATCTGTGACTTTTACCTGAAGTCAAATGAAGCTAAGGGTGTTTTATCCTCTATATATATGTGTGTGTTGAGTCATCAAACACCAGTTTGATGTTGTTATGATCATATTCCAGCTTTTTCTGTCTTTATAGCAAATTTCTACAATATAAACAAGTGGTCAATGGAAGACATGGGTGTATGCACAATATATCCTGCTATCATACAGTGTTTCCCTATGTGCTGAAAAGAAGGGCATTGTCTTGAATGGGGAACTGCCAAGAGATATATGCTGGATTCTTCTCTTATCTTGCTTCTGTCCTCCTTTGCTATTGCTGTTTATATTGTTTTTGTGGTTTATTTTTATAAATGGGGCCATCCCTTCTGGTTGTGCCAAAAAACCCTAAAACCCCAGTATAGAACTGACCCAGAGACACTATTAGATATCCAAAAAGAATGTATGGCTTTCAGGGGTGGAATATAGGGCCTATTGATGAAAACTATAGTAATGTAAACCAAGATTAATGTAAACAAAAAGAAAGCACCTTGAGCAGAGCATGACCTGTACCATGACCAGTCCATAACCTTTCCTGTCCAGCCCAAACAGCAATGATATGGTAACCAAGTGTTTGGGACCACACAGTGCTGAGCAGAGAAAATCCCAAAGTAACAGTCAATCCTCTCTCACATACTCTTTAGCCCCTCCTCCCTCTGTCTGTTTTCCATAACCATGGGGTTTTGGAATAGAGGGTCTTTTATAGGGATCCAAATATGTTATCTGGCCACTACCCTAGACTGCCCTAATCCATTCTGATTATTAAACTGCTTATATAATTAATCTGAAGCTTTTATCCTCTTTCTTTAGTATTATATTGGGTCCCTTATTTGGGAGATCCTTGAATATCCCATTGCAAGGGGAATTCTGAGCACATCACCTGATGATTTATGTGAATTTATTTTATACTCAAGCTGTTAATTCTATTTTCATAATTTTCTTGCATTGCCTATATGTACATTTCCAATTTTTCTTCTATTGCTCTTATTTTATTTTTAAAAATATTTTTTTGCTCTTTTTTAATCTCTTTCTTTAGTTCTTCTAGGAATTCTTGTTGGTCTTGTGTCTGAGCTTCATCCTTCATAGAGACTTTTATTATTTTGAAAGCATAGTATTTCAACTTGTCTGGGGCTACCCTGTCACCATAGAAGCTTTTGATGGTCTGATTCTTTGTTGTTGTTTACTCATTGTTTCAGTCCACTTCTTGAATTTGAACTTCATGGTAGAGTTAGGTTCTGCCCGCATCTGAGTGGAGGTGAGAGAGATCACTGTCCCATCTTTAGGTTTTTTCACCTTGTTTTGGGTTCTTTTTTTTATGATTTTGCAAGGTAAATAGGGATAAGTGGCTTGCCCAAGGCCACACAGCTAGGTAATTACTAAGTGTCTGTGGTCAGATTTGAACTCAGGTACTCCTGACTCCAGGGCAGGTGCTCTACCCACCGCACCACCTAGCTGCCCCACCTTGTTGTTTTCACAGTTATTTCTGGGGTCTGTAAGTTTTCAGTGCTTCAAAGGTGATGTCATCTGTGGAGAAGTGTAGCAGAGGAATGACCCTTGTTCCCTTGTGACCATAAGTGCTGACACTCTGCCCTGGAACTACAATCCAGAACTTATTGACAGACAACAGAGCTGCCAAATGGCATCCTGGTACTATGTCTGTTGCTGCTATTATCACTGACACTTCCATTGTCTCCAAGATCTATAGTTGGTGCAGAGACCTCCCTCTGGGCATAGTCCTCTTCTTCTAAACTCCTAAATTGTCCTGCCTGGAAAAAAACATGTCTCATGTCAACCATTTTTTGGCTATGTCACTCCTGAATTCAATTTAATATATTATTTGGAGGGTAATGTTGAGAAAATTCAGCTAGAATGTCCCTTCTACTCCACCATCTTGGTTATATCTCCCTACCCTCCTTTTCATTGCCATTTGTTTCATCCCTGATCTTATTGTAAATGCTTCAAGTTCATCCCCATTACATATAATGCCTGTAGCTGAGGAATGACCCTTGTTTAAATAGATGTTACTTATCATTTTTTTTAGGTGTTTGTAAGTCAAAAGGGGTAAGTGGCTTGCCCAAGGCCACACAGCTAGGTAATTATTAAATGTCCGCGGCAGGATTTGAACTCAGGTAATCCTGACTCCAGGGCTGGTGCTCTATCCACTGTGCCACCTAGCCACCCCATATTACTTAACATTTTTTTTAAGAAAAACTCCATTTATTCCTAATTCCGTAGTATTTTTAATAGAAACAGGTGCTGTATTTTATCAAAGGCCTTTTCAGTATCTATTGATGCTGAAATCTTCTAAGTATCCTTTTAACTATACCAAGAGAAATACAATTCTCAAGAATATTATCTTTCTATGTAGGGATGTAGGTAGTTTAGTCTTATTAACTAATTTTTTTTCTTTCCCTACACCTTTTAATGCATCTCTTGAGTCTTATATTTAAAGATCAAATTTTCTATTCAGTCAGAACTGGTCTTTTATCAGGTAAATTTGAAAGTTTTCTGTTTCATTGAAAATTCATTTTTTCCCTGAAAGAGTATGTTGAATTTTGCAAGGTAATTGATTCTTGATTGTAATCCAAGTTCCTTTGCCCTCTGGAGTATCATATTTCAGGCCTTCTGATTCTTTAATGTTGAACCAGATAAGTTCTGCATAATCTTGACTGTGGCTCCCTAATATTCAATTACTTCTTTTTTATCAACTTGCAATATTTTTCTCCTTTAGCCAAGAATTTTGAAATTGGATTCCGATAGTCCTGGGAGTTTCTATGTTGAGATCTCTTTCAGGGGGTGATCAATGTGTTCTTTCAAGGACTATTTTATCTTCTTGATCTAGGATATTAGGGCAGTTTCCCATGATAATTTCCTACATGAAATTGTTCAGACTGTTTTTGATTATGGTTTTCAGGTAGACAGACCAATAATTCACAAATCATCTCTTCTGGATCTATTCTCCATCATCTTCTCTTAAGAAGTATTTTACATTTTCTATTTTTCAGCTTTTTTGGTTTTATTTGATGGTATCTTGGTGTCCAACTGAGTCATTAGTTTCCATTCATTCAATTCTAATTTAGGGGGTTTTGTTTCCTTTTAGTTAACTTTTGTGTTTCCTTTTCTAGTTGGTCAGTTTTACTTTTACCTTTTCATGTGTCTCTTGAACCTCCTGTTTGATGTCCAAATTTTCTATTTAGCTCTGGTCTTTTCATCAGAAATTTTTGGAATTCTTCCGTTTTGTTAAATGTCCATCTTTTTCCCTGGAAGAAAAGGCTCAGCTTTGTGGGAAAGTAGATTCTTGGCTGCATTCCAAGCTCCTTTGCTCTTCGAAATATCTTATTCCAGGCCCTTCGATCCCTTAATGTTGATGCAGCCAGGTCCTGCACAATCCTTACTGTGGCTCCTTGATATTTAAATTGTTTCTTTCTGGCTGCTTGCAGGATTTTCTCTTTTATCTGATAGTTCTGGAGTTTGGCCACAACATTCCTTGGCATTTTCATTTTAGGATCTTTTTCTGGTGGGGATGGTTGTACTCTTTCAATAACTACTTTGCCCTCCAATTCCATGATATCAGGGCAGTTTTCCATCACTAGATCCTGTAATATTAAGTCCAGGCTTTTTTTCTCTTCAATGTTTTCAGGAAGTCCTATAATTTTCAGGTTGCCCCTCCTTGATCTATTCTTGAGGTCAGTGGTTTTGTTGATGAGGTATTTTACATTTGCTTCTATTCTTTCTATTTTTTGATTTTGTTTAACTGTCTCTTACTGTCTCGTGGAGTCATTAGTTTCTGTAGACTCCATTCTTTTTTGGGGGGAGGAGTTTTCTTCATTAACCTTTTGCAACTCCTTTTCCAATTGGTCAATTCTACTTTTGAAAGAGCTTTCCATTTGACCAATTGAGGTTTTGAGAGAATTAATTTCTTTTTGCATTTGCCCATTTGAAGATCTGAGAGATTTATTCTCATTTTGTATTTGTCCAATTGTACTTTCTAAGGTTTTGTTTTCTTGTTGCAAGGTATTAATTGTCTCCCCCAAATTTCCAGTTGATCTTTAAATTCCTTTCTTATTTCTTCAAGGAAGTCTTTCTGTGCTGAAGACCAGATTGTATTCTCCTCAGAGGTTCCAGGTGTCTCTGAGTTAGGGTCTTTCCCTCCCAAGAATTTTTCTATGGATCCACCTTTCTGCTGACCCTTCTTCATTTTGCTAAGACCTGAGTTGGGGAGGGGCTGGTTCACAGGGGCTTGGGATCACTAAAGGCTTTACTCACCGAGTGCGGTTTCTCTGGCTGGCCAGTAGGAGGTGTTGGTTGCCCTCTGGAGTGTCTGAGACCTCGGTTGAGGCCTTCTCTTTTCCTTGAAAGGAGGAGTTGGAGCTATTGAATCCTTTTGCCTTCAATCAGTGGTGGGCTTTACCCTGGCCTGAGGTTATTCCCCAGCTGGGCTGGTTCTTCTGCTCACACACCTGGGCCTGAGGCAGAAGTAGTTTGCATTTATTTGTCAGGGAAGAAGTCTGAGTTATAATGGGACTCAACAGAGGAGCCCAAGGATGGTGTCCCCAGCTCTCCTGCTCCAGAACTCTCCCCCCCAGCCCTGTCCAGAATCTCCTGTGGGACAGCTCCGATACCAGTGCCTCTGCCCCCCTGCAGACTCAAGCCCCTGCCATCTACACCGCCAATCCAGCAGGTCCGGCTCTTGGTTCCTCAGACTCCCGGTTCCAATTCAGCTGTTAATCTGGTTGATCCAGGGCTGATCCTCCCTCTGAGCCCAGACTCACCCGCCCGAATTCAGCCAAAGCTGCTGCCGGAGACAAATTCCGTGGTAGATGTTCTTTCTCCTGGCTTTTCTTTCTGGGTTATGTGGGTCAGATTTCTTTTAAGAGGTTTGTTTCATGTGATAGATGGGGAAGAGATCAGGAGACTTTAGAACTGTGCCTGTCTTCTCTTGAGCCATCTTGGCCAGAACCAGTTTCACTTTTAAAGGAATTGATTTATTTTTCCATTTGGTCAATTTTACTTTTAAAGATGTTTGGGGGCAGCTAGTGGCGCAGTGGATAAAGAGCTGGCCCTGGAGTCAGGAGGACCTGAGTTCATATGCAGCCTCAGATGCTTTAATAATTGCTTAGCTGTGTGACCTTGGGCAAATTACTTGACCCCATTGCCTTAAATAAAAAGATAATGTTTGAGGTAGCTAGATGGCACGGTGGATAGTAAGCCCTGGAAACAGTAAGACCTGAGTTCAAATGTGACCTCAGAAACTTAATGATTATCTGTGTGACCTTGGGCAAATCATTTAATCCCATTTCCTTGCAAAAATCCAAAAAAAAGATAATGTTTGCCTCAGTCAATTTTTCATAATTCTTCATAACTCTCATTTCTTCTCTCCATTTTTCTTTTTTCTTCCTTGGTTTTTCAAATCCTTTTCACATCTCTCTTCCAAGAAGTCTTTTTGGATTTGAGACTAATTCATACACTCCTTTGAGGTTTCATATATGGGCATTTTGTCACTGCTTTACTCTTCTGAAATAGCATTTTTATTTTCCCCATCAGAATAGTAACGTTCTATGGTTAGTGCTCTTCTTTTTGCTCATTTTGATAGTTGAGCTCTCATCCTGGAGTTAAGGGGGAACATTCCAAACTTTTGAACAAATTTAAACTTTGAGGATCTGGTGCCTGGTTTTCTGCTCTGGCATCTCCAATGCTCACAGTTTGTTCCCTATATTCTCTTCTTCTTGGATTTTTTTTTTGCAAGGCAGTGGGGTAAAGTGACTTGCCCAAGGTCACACAGATAGGTAATTATGAAGTATCTGAGGCCAGATTTGAACTCATATCCTCCTGATTCCAGTGTTCTATCCATTACGCCACCTAGCCGCCCCCTTATATTCTCAATATTCCTTAAATTCTAATTTTGTATAAGTTTTATAATGTAAAAACCTACTATCACTAAGTCTTTATTATTGTTGCTCAGTCATTTTCAATTGTGTCTGACTCTTCATGACTTTTGGGGGAAAGTTTCTTGGCAAAAATATGGGAGTGGGGTCAGCTAGGTGGTATAGTGGATAAAGCACCAGCCCTGGAGTTAGGAGTACCTGGGTTCAAATCGTCTCAGACACTTCATAATTACCTAGCTGTGTGGCCTTGGGCAAGACACTTAACCCCATTTACCTTGCAAAAACCTAAAAAAAAAATATGGGAGTGGCTTGTCATTTTCTTTTCTTGCTCATTTTACAGATGAGAAAACTCAAACAAAGTCATACAATTTGCCCTAGGTCACAAAGCTAGTAAATGTTTGAAGCTGAATTTGAACTCAGGTCTTCCTGACCCCAGGCCTGGTATCTCTATTTACTGTGCCATCTCTATAAATTACAAAAAAGATAAATATACATATTGGAGGAATGGACATAAATAAATTTCCTGATAGGGTATACAGTCAAAAGAAAGTTTCAAAGACATTATCTAGAAAACTTATTGGCTTTATGGATGGTAAAGAAGGAAACTTTCGGCAAGTTGGGGGTACCACAGGATCTGAGACTAACTATAGGTTCCTCTAGGAAGAGATTTATTAATAACTGCCCCCCAAATGGGTTTAATATAGCTGTCTTTCCAAATTGTCAGTTGCTCTCCATGTCAGAGTATGGATATGATCAAAGGACCCTCAGATAACATTTTTATTGAAATTTTATTTTTCCAATTACATGCAATGGTAGTTTTTAAATCATTCATCCATTTGAAAATTTATGAGTTCCATATTTTTCTGTCCACCCTCCCTTCTCTTCTCCCTCTCCCCATGTCAACAAACAGTCTGGTAAAAGTTTTAAAATACATTTGTATTTAACATATTTACACATTAGTCATGTTGGGGAAGAAGAATTAGAACCAAGAGGAAAGAAAAAATCATGAGAAAGGAAAACACAAAAGAAGTTTCATTTTAAAAAATGAACATGGGGGCGGCTAGGTGGCACAGTGGATAAAGCACCGGCCCTGGAATCAGGAGTACCTGGGTTCAAATCCAGTCTCAGACACTTAATAATTACCTAGCCGTGTGGCCTTGGGCAAGCCACTTAACCCCATTGCCTTGCAAAAACCTAAAAAAAAATGAACATGGTATATTTGACTCTGCAATCAGACTCTCTAGTTCTTTTCTCTGGATAAGGATGGCATTTTCCATAGCAGGTCTCTCAGGGTTTCCTTGATTTCTGAACTACTGCATCCTTCACAGTTGATCATCTCACAATGTTGTTGTCAACGTAAACAGTGTTTTCTTGGTTCTATTAATTTCACTCAGCAATAATTCATGCAAGCCTGTCCATGCTTCTCTAAAGTTCTACCTCTCGTGATTTCTTTTTTTTTAGTTTTTTTTTTTTGCAAGGCAAATGGGGTTAAGTGGCTTGCCCAAGGCCACATGGCTAGGTAATTATTAAGTGTCTGAGACTGGATTTGAACCCAGGTACTCCTGACTCCAGGGCTGGTGCTTTATCCACTGCGCCACCTAGCTGCCCCTCATGATTTCTTATAGGACAGTAGTACTCCATAAATTTCATGTACCATAACTTTTCAGCCATTCCCCAATTGTTGGATATCCCTTCAATTTACAATTCTTTGCCACTACAAAAGGAGTTGCTATGATTATCTTTGAATGTTAATCTTTTCCTTTTTTTAATTATTTTTTTGGTATATAGACCTAGTATTGGTATTGCTGGATCAAAGGGTATGATAAGTTTTATTGTTCTTTGGACATAGTTCCAGATAGGTTTCCTTAAAGACTGGATCAGTTCACAACTAACTTGGAGAACATTTTAAGATTCTGAGATATCTATCCCTCTGACCTTTTGTTAGTATTAGGGTTGAACCTTAGTCAAGATATGACCTTAGTAGAGTTCCCTTTGGCTTCCTGTGGTTGTCATTATCTTTTTAGCTCTGAAGAATGAGGGAAAAAACACCCATATTCAGATATCCTTTTATTGATGAATGTTTCTCCTGTGGTGACTACACAGATTATTCTTGGAGTCTCATGATAAAGAACTGGCTGATATAGAGGAAAAGTATAAAGAAATCCTGAAGATGGAGAAGAATACTGCACAAGGAAAATTAGGTATAGCCACAATCTAAGCAGAATGATTCTTCTGTAGCATAGATTACATAGGAGCATGCAAGGAGCACAGGTTAATTGGAAAACATCTTTCAGGTTTCTCATGGGATTCTTCTAAAGCTTAGAAAAGGAAATATCCTGTCAAGAGAATGACTAAAAGAAGAGAAAACTGTTCATCAGTATGTCTAACAAGATAGGATCTCAGAAAGTCTTAATTCAGATCCCAGCTCTGCCACTCCATAGCTGGGTGACATTGTACATGAGAATCTCTTCCCCCCCCTTACTCCTCAGGGCTTTTGTAAGGTACAAAAGGTAATATGTGTAAAAGTACTTGGGGAAACGTAATAATCCTATACCTGTATGAGGCGGTAGTCTTTACCATGCAATGGAACCCATCAGCCAGACAACAAGCATTTATTAAGCACCATTATAGGCACTCTGGGAATTCCAAGAAAGCCTCCCAACCTCCCAAAAGTCCATCATCATCTTAGGTCTTTGATGGAGAAAGGACATCAGGTTTAGCTTATCTGACATATTATTAGAATCCAAGCCAATGTTCTGCTTCTCATATTAATCACCCAGGGATCTGGATGTAGTTTGGTCAGGTGTAATATAGGATGTCCCAAAAGTCTTAATGAAGTTTTCAATTGCTTTAATGACTTTTTGAATGGAATGTTAATAACTATTTGTTTATTTTGTCTTGTCTAGATGGTATGGTGAAGGAGTATAAGTATTTAAAGAATATGTTCCGAATGTACCAGGTGAGATCTAGCTACTTTGAACCATATTCAAGTATAAGGGAAGCTGAGTCTCCAATTCCAGACTTCATTTCCTGGCAGATGATCCATGGTGGGACAATCCAAATGGGGTACTCCTAGGGAGACAGAACCAGAATGGAGGTGTCTACCCCAGAAAAGAGGGACTGGTGCAGAGATCTGAAGTAAATTGAATTGAACTGTTCAATACTGGCTGCTCAGTTAAGAGTTTTAATAGGCTAGTGGGACTGCTAGTACATACTGTGATTTCCTCAGGCTTATTTTTTAACTGTCAATTTTTTCTTGGATGATTGCCTAAGGAAACAGGTTTTCTGGGACTGATGAAGCAAATTGAACAGGTTAAAGTATCAGTGTTCACTCTTAAAAAAATTAATCTCAAGGGGCAGCTGGTGGCGCAGTGGATAAAGCACCGGCCCTGGGGTCAGGAGTACCTGGGTTCAAATCTGGTCTCAGACACTTAATAATTACCTAGCTGTGTGGCCTTGGGCAAGCCACTTAACCCTGTTTGCCTTACAAAAAAAACTAAAAAAATAATTAATCTCATATTTGTGTTGATTCATTTAATTAATGCCTTTAAGCCCCTGAAAAAGGGAGAGAATGAGGATTGAGCCAACATATTTTCATTACTTTTAAATCCCACTATTGAAAATACCAGGGGCAGTTAGGTGGTGCAGTGGATAGAGCACTGGCCCTGGAGTCAGGAGTACCTGAGTTCAAATCTGGCCTCAGACACTTAATAATTGCTTAGTTGTGTGGTCTTGGGCAAGCCACTTTAACCCCATTTCCTTGCCAAAAAAACAAAACCCTTTAAAAAAAAGAAAAGAAAATACCACCAAATTCATGTGTGTGTGTAAATGAGAGAGAGAGAGAGAGAGAGAGAGAGAGAGAGAGAGAGAGAGAGAGAGTTGGAAGGTTCTTCCAGAAGCTTTCCCCTGCAGAAGAGGGAAAAAAAGTTCTCAAACTCCAGACTGGCACCAGGAGGGATTTCTAGGACAGATACTGACTTGTCGAACTAAATCCCTGTTCTTATGAGAACTCAGAGGGTCTGTCCTACATGACCCCAAATAGCTGACATTTCCATCCTTGTACAACTTACTCAGAAGGCTGTTGTTCCTTAGAGTTGAGCCTCCAGGGAAGGGCACCAAGGGACTTGGAACAAAGCAGTAAGGACTGGTATTATATCTAAAGTCTCCTTAGATCACGAAGCAATCATGAACTGATATTTTAATGGGGTTTTATTGTTTTTCAAAGGACCTTTCTCCTCCCCATATTGAAGATAGGAAGTTCATGTGCTGCTATTCCTATTTTTACAGATGAGAAAACTGAGCTTCAAAAAGATGATCTGGTTCAGTTCACATAGCCAGTGTCAGAGTCCTAATTTGAATCCAGTTCTTCTGACACGAAGCCTAGCACCCTTTCCACTATACTATCTCTATTCCAGGGGTTCTTAACTTCTTTTGTATGATGGACCCAGTGGTGTACTGGTAAATGTTTAATCACTGGCTCTCCAGGCACCCTTTTCAGTTTAATCTGCATTATTGATATTTTCTCCATCAACTTTATTAACTCTAGACCATCTATAAAACAAATCAAGTCCTGGTTTGTTTATAAGGTTTCCTGATTTCTGATGTGTAAATGCTTAACAATGAAAATTTTACGATCATTCTCAAGGTGGTTTGAACTGATACCAATATATCCTCCATAGATCCCTTTGGCAGTCTGGTGAAACCCTTTTCAGAATATTTTAAATGCATAAAATAAAATACAAAGGATTATAAATGAAATTAATAGTATTGAAAATACAGTTCTTCTGAAAAAGAAAATACAGTTCTGAAAAAAAGATTTTTAAATTCACAGACACCAGGTTAAAATCCCAGCTCTATTTGATTTTTCTTGTTTTGAAAAACTAACCATTATTTCCTAAAAATGAGCAAAACTGCCAACTAATGTGTCTTTTTATCTATATCTTAGATGGTCCTATAGGATTTTCATCTGATTCGCAATTCCAGAAGAACTCCTAAGCATAGGGATTTAACAAACCTTTATCTTCCTTAAGAAAAGAAATTCTATTCTTGCTATCATAATAGCTGTGAACATTTCATTTTTTCTCAGATGAATTCTTTAATTATTCTAAACATCAAAGCTAGAAAAATTTTGAAATTTATTTCCTGTATATCATTGTCTTTCTCCAGACAACTTATTGGTGAAGTAAAGGGTTTTGCATTATAGAACATTATTTGTATAGGCACCATCAAATCTACATCTCACTCTTCCATTTCAATAACCATGTGATTTCTAGAAAATATTTTTTTAAAGTCTCTTCCTTCTCTACTCCGGGGTATTCTTGATTTGCAAGACCATGATGTCCACAAATTTTATGGTTCTCTGTGTTGCCCTAGGACAGTATTTCAGATGAAATGGAGGAGAAGTGGTCAAGGCGGAAGACTGAATGGGAAAAGAATGAGAGATTAGAACGAGAAAAAATTCTGTTGAAACAAAGTAAGTAGAGAATCCTGAAATGTTTCTAAACTAACTCCTTTGGCATTCATTTAATGAACTTGATAAAAGTCACTGCATGCCCTTTTCATTTCCAATTTATTTTTCAGAACAATAATATAATCCAGTAATTTTTAACTTTTTTTACTTTGAGGATCTGTTTTGAACATCAAAAATTTTTGTGCATCCCCATAATCATAATTACTATACTGTGTGATACATTAGTTTGAATCAGGCTATCATTTCTTAAGTTATTGAGGCTTTTTGTGTTTTTGTATTTTTCTTTATTTATACCAATATACACTTATATTTTTTTCTCTGATTCTCCACAGAATACAGATTAACAAAGAAGTTTGAGGTGGATGTAGAGGAAGAAAAGAGAAAAATGGCAGAATTTCATCTCCAAGTCTGTGAAAAGTTCAATAAGGAGAAAGAGGTAATTCCTCCAAAGAAATAAATGATCTTAGATCTATTATGTGCCTTGACATGAATTGTGAAGTTATATCTAATAGTTTGCATTTAGGAGGCAACTCAAATTTAACTCAAATTATTTAGATGAATCCAGGAAGCCAGCATTCACAATATTGAAATAATAATAGTTAGTTTTTATATAACACTTTACAGTTTGCAAAGCTTTTTAAAAATATTATCTCATATCCTGTTTGGTCATAAGAACCATTCTCCTGATCAAGTGTTTGAACATATATCTACATTCATCAAAAGGACACAAAATCCTCTTTCCAAAGACAGTATGTGATACCTTAAGAAAAAAAGCCATGTATTATATAAAACAAGGGGCTTTGTAACAGTGACTGGATGAGTTAGTTCTTACCCCTTCTACAATTTTGTGACTTACTTAACTGATAATTCTATTTCCTTCCTTCCTTCCTTCCTTCCTTCCTTCCTTCCTTCCTTCTGTCTTTTTTCTTCTCTTTTATCTCTCTCTCTCTCTCTCTCTCTCTCTCTCTCTCTCTCTCTCTCTCTCCCTCTCTCTCTCTCTCTCCCCCTCTTCCTCTCCCTCTCTCTCTTTCTCTCCCTCTTCCTCTCCTTCTCCTTCCCTGTCCCCCTAGGTTAAGGAAGAGGATGGATTGGAAGTTGTTCTCTTGTTTCTATTATTGTTTTATCTTTTATGAATAGGCCATGCTTTCCTCTGTGTTTTCTGTGTTTGATTTAGTCTTGGTGGAGCAAAATTGATGGGAACTTAGAGAACATCTAGAACAACCTTCCTCACATCTTACAGATGAGGAACCTGAAGTCCATAGAGCTTAAGTGACTTGAGTGAGGTCACAGAGCTGGAATCTGAATCCAGGTCCTTTGACATCAAACTACCATATTCCTTTCATTGCATCATAGTGCTGGATCTGGATCTGAAATAGAAATTGCATAAGATTCACCATCAATATACTATCATTTTCAGGCATTCCTAAAACAACATGAAACAGATATGTTGAACTTAGAAGAGCTGCAAAAGGCCAAGGAGGTGAGTTGTTTGTATTTTTTTCTTCTTTGAGATTGCTGGTACACAAGTTAGTAAATTGCAAAAGTGAACCAAAGAAGACTAACTTGATAATGTGGTTCTTTAAGAATCTAAATCAATGGATCACAGCTAAGCTTTCTAGGGATTTTAGAACTTGTTACCCTTTCATGTCCTTTTAGAACTAGGACAACTCTTATGTTAGTTATAAACCAACTTAATGTATGACTTTGGTAGACCAAGTGAGTGAGAGCTTGTCTCTCCAAACCCTCTAAGATTCATACAAGGACATGGACTTTAACCATCATTTCCCATTTCTATCTTGTAACTTCATATATCCAGGGAGCCCTCCTTGGGGGAAAAAGTCTTCCCATTGCCATTGCCAGATCTCTGCTCAAGCCATTGCATACTTTGGGTTGAGTTGGATGGTGTCCTGTTCACACCTCTCATTTTGGAGATGATGAAACCAAAACATTTAATGCCAAAGAGATTAAGCAATTTGCTCATGATCCTACACAGCCATTCATAACAGAGAAAGAGTTTGAAGCCAGAGAAACCAATTCCAAATGTAGCATTCTTTCCTTCATAACAACTCCGCACAGCAGATATGACTAAGGCATTCATTTCTTAAGTGCTTCTGAAATTCCTTGATCATTTGTGTAATTTTAAGGCTTGTCACCAAAAGTCTGAAAATCAAGTGATGACATTTTTCTTTTTTCCCCCTTTTTTTTGTTAATGTAATTCACCAAAACTATCCCTTCATTTAGGGAGGGGAGAGAGTGACCTCATTGATGAAATTACAACTCCTAAAAGTATTAATGACCTGCTCATGATAACAAAGACCATAAACTGATTTGTATTACTGAAAATGAATTTTGAACATTGAGTTAGTCCCTGAAGACTAACTGTGAGTTTTTGATTGCTGGGCATTTGGACAGTTTGCTGAGAAATAGATGAAAGGGACTCCAGACCTACAGACTCCAGAAAAAGTCACCTAAAGACTAGAAAAAAAGAACCCAGTGTGAGGTTAAGTGTAGCTCATGAAATCACAATAGATTTAGACGATTACTAGACTAAAACTTTGTTTATGAGATCAAGAAATGTTTTCTGTACATTTTGCATTTTCCCCAGCTCTTAGCTTTGTAAACTTAAGTGCTCCATAAGGGCATGTGGAATTGAAATGAGTCTTTTTTCCCCCCTAATAAAGGCTGTGGAGGAAGAATTGCAGGCACAGTCACTTATTTTAGAATCACTGAACTCATCACTGTACCAATGTCAAATGGACCTCCAGAAAGAGGTGAGTTCCAGGGGAAGAGAGGGGAAATAGCAGGTGAATAAAGCATGAGATTGACATCTGGAAAACACTTTAGGTCCTCTAGTCCAACCCAATGATATTTGTAGCACAGTAGCTTGCCTCCATTAATGTAGTATGACTGCCTCGTTAAGCAGCTTGCCCAAAGAGGAGGGATAGTCATCTTTGGAAATGCCTTTCAGAAAAACCATGCGATTAATATGGACCAGACCCTCAAACAGAAAATTTCTGAAGTTGAGGAAAAATACTCACATATGTTTCAGACCTTGACAGATGAAAATCTACACCTGAGGTATGTACCCATTGAGAAAAGAATGAGATCACTGGGGTTGAAGGTGAGGTAGGGAGGGTTTTGGGGATGGGGGTAACAGGGGAGCTTACCTATACTAGTTAAAGAAAAAATCTTTGCCATTGGAAAAGAGAAAAAGTTATTTAAGTTCCCTAAATCTAGTTTGTGGAAATGATTTGGAGATCAAATTTCAAATAAATTTGCTAGACCATTCATTTTTCTGATTCTCATTAAATTATATTTTATTACTATTTTCTCTTTTTTGAAAGTTCATTTTGAATGAAAGTTTTTTTTTAAATCAAACATTTCCACATAGAGAGCAGAACAAAAAAAGAGGATTAGATATAAAACCACTTCATCTCCTTACATGGGGCATTTTTGTTGACTGTACCCCATGTTTGAAATTCTGTCCCTCTTCATCTCCACTCCCTGGCTTCTCTAGCTTCCTTCAAATCTTAGCTAAAATCATACTTTCAACAGGAAGCTTTTCTGACCCCTTCCAATTCTAGTACTTTCCCTATGTTGATCATTCCAACTTCCATTTATCCTAGATATTAACAGCTTTCTTGTAAATAGGTTTTTCCATGATATCTCCCCCACTGACTGTTAAATCTGTGAGAACAGGAGCTGTCTTTTGCCTTTCTTTTTTTTTACCCAGCTCTTGAAACATTGCCTAGCACATAGTAATAAATTAATAAATGTTTACAGAGTGATTGACTGACATAAACTTCATTTCATAATGCTTGCTTTATTTTTAAAAATATATATAAAATTTCACACTTTCAAAGCTGTCTTTTTTCTTTTTTTCTATGAATTAAATTCTCTCTCTCTCTCTCCCTTCAGTGGTTTTATTTTTTTTAACATCACTATTGCTCACCTTTTTTTCCCCTTAGTCCCTGCCCCCAATTAAAAACTCAGAAAAGAAAAAAAGGAACTCTTAATAAAGAAGGGTATTTCAAAGAAGGGCATGTCAAATAGCAGACATATTAAAAAATTTCTCTCTCTCTCTCTCTCTCTCTCTCTCTCTCTCTCTCTCTCTCTCTCTCTCTCTTTCCATCTTCATCCTAAGTCCTCTGGTGACAGGGTTTATCATCTCCTTGATGAGAGTTCCTAAATCTTTTGAAGTTGCTTTTCTTGACAATGTTGTCCATGTATAAATTGTTCTCCTGGTTCTGCTCACTTCACTTTGTACCTTCTGTGCTATCCCAGATGCTTTGGAATGCTCTCTTTCACCATTTCTTATAGAGAAATAATAAAGTTACATTCAGATATCATAATTTGTTTATTCTGCAATTAATAGAGAAACCCTAACCCCAGATGACAGTTATTTTCTTCTCCCCTTCAGAATCAGGAAGTTATGTTTTGCCTGTTCCCTTCCTAAACCACTCCCCCTTTTTATTATTTTTTTTCAATAGTTCAGTATTTGCTCATTTGTTTGTTTGTTTGTTTAATGTGCTTCAGTCTGTACTCAGATATCATCAATTCTGTCTTTGGGATGGCTCACATTCTTTATCAGAAGTCCATCAGAGAAATTGCTTCAATATTTTCTCCCCTAGTTGCTATTGCTAACTGTATTTCCCTCCATCCCATTTCTCCCCACCCCCATCTCTCTCTTTTTGCCCTGTTCCTCCTCAAAAAAATATCTGATTATCCTCTTCCATGATCTTGCCTCTCTTCTATCACCTATACCCCACCTCCCCTCCTCCTGACCCCTTTCTTCCATCCCTTTCCTCTTCCATTTTCCTCTAGGGTAAGATATATTTCTATACCTGATTGAGTGTGTATGTTATTTCCTCTCTGAGTAATTTCAGATGAGAATGAAGACCCACCCACTTCCCCTTACCTTCCCCCCCTTCCTGTCCACTGAAAAAAACTTTTTTCTTGCCTCTTTTATGTGAAATAACTTAGCTGATTCTACTTCTCCTTTCCTTTTCTCCCAGTTCCTTCATATTTAGTTTCCTCTTATGTCTTGTCTATATATGATCCTTCTAACTGCCCTAATAAATGAGAGGGCTCATATGAATATTATCAGCATCATCATCATCCCATGCAGGAATACAGGCTGTTCAACATCATTAAATTCTTCATAATTTGCCCTTCCTGTCCATCCTTTCTATACTTCACCCAAGTCCTGTATTTGAAGATCAAACTTTCTGTTCAGCTCTGGTCATTTCAATAGGAAAGTTTGAAAGTCCCCTATTTCATTGAATATCCATCTTTTCCCCTGAAAAAAATGTTCAGTTTTGCTAAGTAGTTGATTCTAGGTTGTAATCTAAGCTGTTTTGCCTTCCAGAATATCCTATGCCAAGCTCTATGACTGATCCCTTAATGTAGAGGCTGCTAAATTCTGTGTTATCCTGACTATAGCACCACAATATTTGAAGTGTTTCTTTCTGGATGTTTGTAATATTTTCTCCTTGACTTGGGAGTTCTGGAATTTGGCTAACAATATTTCTGGGAGTTTTTATTTTGGGAACTCTTTTAGGAGGTGATCTGTGGATTCCCTCAATTTTTATTTTACCCTCTGCTTCTAGAATATCAGGGCAGTTTGCCTGGAGAATTTCTTGAAAAATGAAGTCTAGGCTCTTTTCCTGATCAGACTTTCAGGTAGCCCAATAATTTTTAGATTATCTCTTCTGGATCTGTTTTCCAGGTCACTTACCTTTCCAATGAGATATTTCTCATTTTCTTCTAGTTTTTCATTCTTTTGGTTTTGTTTTCTTGTTTCTTGATTTCTCAAAGTCATCAGCTTCCCTTAGCTCCATTCTATGTTTGAAGGAATTATTTTCTTCAGACAGCTTTTTCATCTCTTTTTCCATCTGGCCAATTTCTGCTCTTTAAGGTATACTTCTCCTCAAAGGCCATTTAGTCTGCTTTTTTTCCATTTATTTTCTTCAGTATTTTTTGTATCTTCTTCACCACACTGCTGACTTAGTATTCATGATTTTCCTGCATGGCTCTCATTTCTCTTTCCAATTTTTTCTCTACTTCTCTTACTTGATTTTCAAAATCTTTTTTGAGTTCTTCCATAGCCTGAAACCAATTCATATTTTTCTTGGAGGTTTTGGAAACAGAAACTTTGACTATGTTATCTTCTGAGCATGTATTTTGATCCTCCATAGAACCAAAGTAATTGTCTGTGGTCATAATATTTTTCTTCTATTGCTTGCCCATTCCCCAGCCTCTGACTTGATTTTAACTCTTTGTTAAGGTGGAGCTCTATATCTCAGATGAAGGATGCACTTTCCCAAGCTTTTGAGGCTTTTGCAGCTGTTTTCAGGGAAATTCCCTAGGGACCTCAATTACTTCAAGGTCTTATGAGAGGCTCTAACTGCTGTCCTGGCCTGACTCTGGTCTGTGGATGACCACAAGCACTCCCCTCTGTCCTGAAACTGTGAGGAGGGTCTCTGATCTGCTATGGCAGTATAGGGGCCCAGACCTGTCTCTGAGTATGAGCGAATCCACAGAGCTCTGCCTCAAGGATAGCATAGAGACTTCTGCAGTCTCCTTCCACCTCCTTCCCATCTGTGGGCTGAGGGCCCTGAAAACAGCAGCTGGGTAGCTCACCACTGGATGATGCCTCATGCCTACTTCTGGTTCACTGGCTGAGTCTGCTCTGAGGCCTGTGTTGCACTGGGCTCTGTGCTCACTCTGCTGATAGGTCTGGAAATGGCCACCTCTACCAGGAACCCAGGCACCCCACAGACTGTTCCTGAATGACTGGGACCAGTTTGCTCTGGCATGGCCCAGGGTGCCCCATGTCCCTTTCCAACCTCAATGTAACAGATCTTTCCCTCAAATCTTTCAAGTTTCCTTGGGCTGGGAAATTGTTTCACTCAGTCTTTATGTGAGTTCTGCCATTATAGAATTTGGTCAGAGTCATTATTTAAAGGTATTTGGAGTGGTCTGGGGTTGAGCTCCCAGGATTTCCTGTTTCCACTCTGCCATCTTGACTCTCCCTGCCCCCATTTTTCTTTTTTTCCCCCCCAGTTAAATTATAACAATATCTTTTTTATTAGTATTTCAGGTCTTTTTTCAGGTTTTTTGATAAACTTTTAAAATTTTAAACTTAAATACAAAATGAGAAGATAAAAAAATCCCACATTGGCATGCACACAGCAGACCATGAAAGGATTCAACATAAGACAATACATTTCCATTTCAAAATAACCTGTATAATAAATACAATATATTGTTTTCAAAGTGGTCCAGCTTTCCTTTCCTTAGTTGTTAGTTTTACATTATTGTGAATTTTCTAATTATGCTTAATTTATTCTGCATCTGTTCATACAGATCTCTCAGGTTTCTTTGATACTGTCTTTGGCTTCATTTCTTACTGTATTGTATTTCAATACATTCATAAGCCACAGTTTGTTCAATCGATCCCCATTGATGGCTATCTCCTTAGTTTCCTCTTAGTTTCTAGATTTTTTTTGTACCATTCAAAAGTTGCTGCTATAAATATTTTTGTACATATAGAACTTTTTTCCTCTTTTTTGATCACTTTGGGATGTAATAGTCCTAGTTATCATGGAGCTGAGTTAAAGGGCATACAAGTAACTTTTGTATTATTTTTTGTGACTTATCTCTTACCAGCATTTGATTCAGATTTTATTAGAGTCTAATGGACTTTAACTGTTTCAGGCCAACATTTATAATTCTAAGTAAAGCTACATCCCTGTGATGTAATTGAATATTGTTTAAAAAGAAAAAGCAAAACAATATTAGTCCCATAGTTTTCTCACAAGTAAGACAGAAAACTGAATACATTGTCAGATGTGGACATCAATAAAACTTATTTTTTAAGTTCCCAAAACACTGTAGTCAGTTGAACTGAACTTATATCCTATAGTAGAAATTCAATCAAAAGTAATATTCCCAGGTGGCTAGGTGGCACAGTGGATAGAGCACCAACCCTGGAGTCAGGAGTACCTGAGTTCAAATCCTGTCTCAGACACTTAATAATTACCTAGCTGTGTGGCCTTGGGAAAGCCACTTAACCCCATTTGCCTTGCAAAAATCTTAAAAAAAAAAAGTAATATTCCTTTTTCAATCTGGGGACCTGGGTATAAGAACATAGGGCCATGTTCTCAACACCTGAGAATCCTATACATTTTCTATGTTTCATTTCTAAAATAATATGTTTTCCTTCACTCAAAAGGCATTTGCTAATCTTAAAGAATGAAGAACTTTTCCAAGAAAAGAGCCATAAAGAAAAGAAAGTTTCTTTTGTCTATCATGATATACGTACTGAGAATGAAAATCTGAACACAGACGAAAATAGTTAACTGTCTTCCAGGTCCTGGATAATTCATGTGAAGAACTTCCTCTCAGGATTGCCTAAGAATTGTTTAGTTCTTGAGGTACCATATTTTTGCTTTTGTTTTCACAACAACTTTATTCAAAGTTGTTGGAAATATAAATATCATTGAATCAAGATTTTCTTTCCCCATCCACCACCACTTTGAGGTAATTCATGAACCTTACTGTTCATTTGATTCTCTGAGTATGACTGAACATTTTGATGATGATAAAACAAGGAATGTTTTCCCTTAGCCACCATTTACATAACATCAAATTAATGAGGGGCCCTCCTTAAGTTCATTCTCTCTTGTTAATAAAAATTAACTCTGTGTTGATTATATTTTCCAAAATCATAAGATGTTAGAACTGAACAGGGTCTTGGCAGTCTTCTACTCTATGCTTCTCATTTCCCAGATGAGAAAATGAGGCTGAAAAAGACTTGCCCAACATCACACAAACTAAAGGGAAAAGTCAAAATTTGGCCTTAGAACTTAAGACTCCCAAGTCCAGTGCTATTATGATGATACCACACTTAACCACTCTCCTACCTTTCTAAAATCAATTTGTTGGAAAAAAATATAATTCTCTATTGAGAAAAAAATGTCAATATATAGAAAATTGAACATTAAAAGGTAGTACAAGAGATTTACTAAAGGAGGACACTAGCAACTGCAAGTAGTCAAGAAATATTTAGTAAGCACTTGAAATGGCAAAGAAAGGCAAGGAAGTCCCTGCCCTCCAGGAACCTACAGTCTAAGGGGAGAGAGTTCTGAGGCTGTTACTCATTAGGAAGGCACTATGATATTGTTTGTCCTTCTGGTTTTTTTTAAAGAGAGGAACACATAGATGAGATCTTTGCTTCCTCCCTTCCTTATATGTGAATGTGTTTGAGCAAATTCTTTATGGATATACAAATAAATCCTTCAACTCTCTGTAGTATAGAGACATTGTGTATATTCTAATGCTACACTACCAAGCTCTGATTGGACCTACCAGACTGTAAGAACTGAGTACAGAGCTTCATCTGAACTCAGATTTATTACCAGTAATGGTCACCAGTTGATGCTTGGGGTAAGGAGGGAGGCAGAGCCACAGAAACTCCAAAATGCCATCTAGGCATTAAAGATGGAGAAAGTGGCCTTGGGGGGAAGGTAGCTTAAAGATCAATGTATTTAAACACATTCACAAAAAAAGGAAGGAAAGAGAACTCACCAACTCTCTAAGTCAGGGAGATAAAATCAGGTTGCACAAAAGGTTCACAGGATGCTACAAATTGTTCACAAATTACTAAAAGTTCACAAAGGCTAATAACAAAGGTATTTAAGAAATGGAAAAGAGGAAAGGGAAAGGAAAGAGCCACCAGTTTGCTTGGACTCATGTGGATCCAGCATGGAGGAGGGACTTGTCAAACCTTTATAGAGAACCTAGCCCACCTCCTGTGCAGGGAGGAGTCAGGGGAGCGAATCAAGGAGGGAATAAGACTTCTACCTCAGAAGGCTAAGACCCAGGAAAGTGGAGAAAGGGTGGGGGAAAGGGGCTGAGGCTGCTTTCTATTATCTTGCAGAATTTACATTTGAGAAGAGGGTTAAACTGAACACTGGAGAGGGAATCAGAATTCCACAGTAAATATCAAATAATTGCTTAATATTATTGAGAAAACTAGATAAATATTTCTCTATGACTTCTGGCCAAGATGGCAGAGAGAAGACAGGCATAGTTCTAAAGTCTCCTGATCTTTCCCCATCTATCATATGGCAACAAACGTCTTAACAGAAATCTGAACCACAAAACCTAGAAGGAAAAGCCAGGAGAAAAACATCTACCTCAGGCACAGAGGGTGGATCAGCCCCACATCAGCCAGATTAGCAGCTGAATTGGAGCCAGGGAGCCTGAGGGCCTGAGAGATGGAGCTGCTTGATCAGCCTTGGGGCTAGATTGCTGGGGCTTGAGTCAACTAGGGAGCAGAGGTGCTGGTTTCCGTGCTGACCCTCTGGAGCTTGCCAACAGGGCTGGGGGGAGAGTTCCACTGCAGGAGAGCTGTAAACACCATATCTAGGCTCCTCTGGTCTGAGGAACTGTGAGTCCAGGCCTCCATTGCTGCTTAGGCCTCTTCCCAGAACAAACACAATTACAGATTACTTCTGCCTCAGGCACAGGTGTGTGAGCAGAAGAAGGAGCCCAGTTGACAATAGGGAGAGGGATGACCTCACCCAGGCTAGAACCCACCATTGATTGAAGGCAAAAAGGATTCAATAGCTTCAATTTCTGTCTTCAGGCTAAGGGAGTAGGTCTCAATCAAGGTCACAGACACTCCAGAGAAACAACCAGCACCTCCTACTGGCCAGCTGGAGATATTGCACTGAGTAAAGCCTCTAGGGATCCCAACACCAAACCTCTTTGAGCCAGCCCCTCCCCAACTCAAGGTCTTAACAAAATGAAGAAAGCTCATAGGAAAGGTGGTTCCATAGAAAAATTCTTGGAAGGAAAAGATCCTAACTCAGAGAGTCCTAGAACCTCTGAGGAGAATATGATCTGGTCTCCAGCACAGAAAGACTTCCTTGAAGAAATAAGGAAGAAGTTTAAAAATCAATTGGAAAATTTGGAAAAGACAATACCTTGCAACAAGACGACAAATCATTAGAAAATACTATTGGTCAAATACAAAATGAGACTAAATCTCTCAGATCATCAATTGGACAAATACAAAATGAGAATAAATCTCTCAGATCCTCAATTGGACAAATACACAATGAGAATAAATCTCTCAGATCATCAATTGGGCAAATGCAAAAATAAAATAACTCAAAACCTCAATTGGTCAAATGGAAAGGTTTTCAAAAGTAGAACTGACCAATTGGAAAAGGAGTTGCAAAAGAGTAATGAAAACTTCTCCCTAAAAAAAAGAATGAAGTTTGAAGAAACTAATGACTTCATGAGACATCAAGAGCCTGTTAAACAAAATCAAAAAATAGAATGAAAGAAGAAAATGTAAAATACCTCATCAGTAAAACCCCTGCCCTCAAGAATAGGTCGAGGAGGGGCAACCTGAGAATTATTGGACTTCCTGAAAACACTGAAGAGAAAAAAAAAAAGCCTGGGCTTCATATTACAGGATCTAGTGATGGAAAATTGCCCTGATATCATGGAATTGGAGGGCAAAGTAGTTGCTGAAAGAATACATCGATCCCCTCCTGAAAGAGATCCTAAAATGAAAACACCAAGGAATGATATGGCCAAATTCCAGAATTATCAGATAAAAGAGAAAATCCTGCAAGCAGCCAGAAAGAAACAATTTAAATATCAAGGAGCCACAGTAAGGATTGTGCAGGACCTGGCTGCATCAACATTAAGGGACTGAAGGGCCTGGAATGAGATATTTCGAAGAGCAAGGGAGTTTGGAATGCAGCCAAGAATCCACTATCCTGCAAAGCTGAGCCTTCTCTTCCAGGGAGAAAGATGGACATTTAATGAAATGGAAGAATTCAAAAAACTCCTGATGAAAAGACCAGAGTTAAATAGAAAATTTGGACATCAAACTGGAGGTTCAAGAGAGACATGAAAACGTTAAAAAAAAAGGGAGGGCAGTAAAAGAAAAAAACTGCTATCCAATAAGTTGAAACTGAATCTCAGCATGGGGAAAAATATTCTCATAACTCTTGAGAATTGTAACTCTTAACAGAGAGAATATACCTAGCCAGAAGTGAAGGACATTCATGACTTATCCATGAGACTGCTATCCAATGGGATAAACTAAAACTGATTATAACCCCACTTGGGAGAAAGACTCTAAAAACTCTCAAGAATTGTAGCTCTATTAGATAGAATGTACTTAGCTGGAAGTGACAGGTACTCAGAATTTTCTATGACTCAGAATGATTTTAAAAACACCACCTCCTTAAAAAGGGGGACAGTAAGGAGACAGGAGGAGGGAGGGGATTGAATGGGGTAAATCTCATTACACTAAGAGGTACAAAATGCCTATGGTAATAGAGGGGAAGAAGGGAGGGGATGAGAAACACCTGAATCTTCCTCTCATCAGACTTGGCTTAAAGTCAATTTACACACATACTCAGTTAACTTAGAAAACATCTAACCTTTCAAGTATTAAAAGGGGAAAAGAGGAGGGGGGATGGAGAAAGGGAGGAGGAGGGCAAAAAGGAAACTAACAAAGGGAAGGGAAAAGGGAAAAAGGGAAAGGGGAAAGAAAGGGGAGGGAAAATATAGGAAGGCAAACACTGAAGTGGGTGATATTCAGAAACAAAATGCTGGGGAATACAGATGGGGGAAGGGGGAAATACAGAGGAAAGATAGCATGGAGGGCAATAAAGAATTAGTATTCAAAACTTTTAATGTGAATGGGATGAACTCTCCCTTAAAATGTAAGCAAACAGCAGAGTGGATTAAAAACCAGAATCCTACAATATGCTGCTTACAAGAAACTCATTTGAAGCAGAGAGATACATATAGAGTAAAGGTAAAAGGTTGAAGCAAAATATATTTTGCTTCAGCTGGAGTGAAAAAAGCAGGGGTAGCAATCCTTATCTCAGACAAAGCAGCTATAAAAATAGCATTAAAAGAGATAAGGAAGGAAACTTTATCCTCCTAAAAGGTACCATAGACAATAAAGTTATTTCAATACTGAATATACATGCACCCAATGGGCTAGCATCCAAATTCATAGAGGAGAAGCTGATAGAACTACAGGAAGACATAGACAGCAAAACTCTACTAGTGGGAGACCTCAACCTCCCACTCTCAGATCTAGATAAATTGAATCATAAAATAAACAAGAAAGAAGTTACGGAGGTAAATAGATTTTTAGAAAAACTAGATATGGTAGACTTATGGAGTAAATTGAATGGGGATGAAAATGAATATACCTTTTTCTCTGCAGTACATGGAACTTATACAAAAACTGACCATGTACTAGGACATAAAAACCTAATGATCAACTGCAGAAAGGCAGAAATAGTGAATACATCTTTTTCAGATCACAATGCAATAAAAGTCATATGCAATATTGAACCAAGGAGATATAGACCCAGAACAAATTGGAAACTGAATAACCTCATTTTAAAGAATGAGTGGACCAAAAAACAAATTATAGAAAGAATTAATCATTTTATCCTAGATAATGACAATAATGAAACAACATACCAAAACCTATGGGATTCCCTCAAAGCGGCTCTCAGGGGATATATTATATCTTTAAATGCTTACATGAATAAATTAGAGAAAGAGGAAACAGTGAACTAAATATGCAACTAAAAAATTAGAGAAAGAACAAATTAAAAATCCCCAATTAAATGCCAAATTAGAAATTCTAAAAATTAAAGGAGAAATTAATAAAATTGAATGCAAAAAAACTATTGAATTAATAAATAAAACCAAAAGTTGGTTTTATGAAAAAAACAATAAAATTGATAAACCTCTGGTCATTTGACTAAAAAAAAGAAAGAAGAAAACCAAATTGCTAGTATCATAAATGAGGAGGAAATTAAAGTAATAATTTGAAATTATTTTGCCCAACTCTATGCCAATAAATTTGATAATCTAAGTGAAATTGATGAATATTTACAAAACTATAAATTTCCCAGGTTAAATGAAGAGATTAAATACCTAAACAACCCTATCTCAGAAAAAGAAATTGAACAAGCCATTATTGAACTCCCTAAGAAAAAATCTCCAGGGCCTGATGGATTCACAGGTTAATTTCTTCCAAACATTTAAGGAACAATTGGTTCCAATTCTATATAAACTCTTCAGAAAAATATTGTCTGTTCTTGTTATCCCTTATACTTTTTGTTTCTTCCTTAAGGATATGATTTCTCTCTTTTCACACTCAATTTGGATCAATGTACAGCATGGAAGCAAAGTAAAGACTGACATATTGCTTTCCATGGGGGGGGGAAGTAAGATTGGGGGAAAAATTGTAAAACTCAAATAAAATCTTTAATAGCAGAAAAAAAAATATTTCTCTAGTAGTTCTCCTTCAACAGCATGGGTTCTTAATTGGTATTGTGGTTCTCTGGCAATCTAGTGAACCCTTTCTCATTATAATGTTTTTAAATACATAAAACAAAATATATGTGATGACAAAGAATCAGTTATAACAGTGATATATTTTTTAAAGTTCATGGATCCTTGATTAAAGACTTCTTTGATTTAATCATTGCAAAATAACCTTCTGTTTCAATGGAGAGAAAGTGCTTCTGCTAGTGAAAACATGAGTCCTTGAAGTAAATATTTTCTTTTTTAAAAAAAGATTATACTTTATTTTAATATCCATTTAAAAAACATTTAGAGTTACAAATTACCTCTCCCTTTAGCTCCTCCCCAATCCATTCAGAAGGCAAGCAATTTGATATTGATGCCAGGGAGTTAATGTACAGAGAAATATTATAATTGAAAACAAATTTTTCTAATCTTTTCTACACTGTTAAAATTTTTAAATCATGTCTATCTATCTGTCTAGTCTAATCTAATATTCTTTACCTTGGAATAAATACATATCTATATATTTCTGATCAGAAATTAGTCTCAACCTTTAACTAATAGTTATAAAATGTCAATCTATCATGTAAGGCCTACAATGTTGTCTTGGCCTTTGTCAATACTTTCTGGCCATCTCAGTGATAGTAACAATAAATTCCTTACCTGATCAACAAAACTCAAGATAAGAGACATCTTGGATAAGGAGGAAAAAAAACTCTATTGTTATTTGTAAACATTTACCCTCCAGCTAAGTAAATTCTTCTTGATAGGAATTTTGAGCAAATTTTATAAGATTTGAGAGAATCATATTGTAAAGCCATGTTATCTATGTGAAATCTCATTGTTTACTTAACTCAGTTTTTATTCTTCTTTGTCCTTTCTGTATAAAATACTTCCAGAATTTTCTATCAACGTTGACATTCATAAGGATGCCATCCACCATGGGTTTTGGTAAGATCCTAGAGAATAAAACTTCATTTATAAAATTAACTTTGTTATTTCATTTATAGCCCAATAAAAATATGATTAACAATAATGGTGCCATGACTCAGCTCTAGGCTTGAATTTGAAAAAGAATAAACTTTTCCTCTGGATAACTCATCAAAGGGATTTTTTTTTTCAAGGCAATGGGGTTAAGTGGCTTTCTCAAGGCCACACAGCTAAGGTAATTAAGTGTCTGAGACCAGATTTGAACTCAGGTACTCCTGACTCCAGATCAGGTGCTCTATCCACTGTGCCACCTAGCTGCCTCTATCAAAGGGATCTCTAAGAAAAACCAGGACACAATTTAAGCCTGGCACGAGTGACTTGCCTGAGATTGTTATTTTTTTTAAAATCAAATTGCCATAGTTGTGAACTGTGTCAGCAGCAAACTTTGCCTCTCCTACTGCTTCAAAAGTTCCAGTTTCTCAACCCTCCTCTTATTTTTGTTTTGCCTCCCTATTCAATGCCTTTTCTCCCTCCTCAAAATTACAACCCTTTGTACTTTACCCTACCAAATCTTAAGGAACCCTCTGTTTCTTTGTCCTTTCCACCTCCTGTAGTATTCAGTCTGTCTTCTCCCTCTCCCTATTCTCATTTGATATTGTCTTCTCCTGGCCCTTCAGATTTCTCCTTCCTTTTCTTATTCACCTACTCCTCCACATCTCTCAACCCCCCCCTTTTCTTCTCCTTCTATTTCCTCTCATTTCTTTCCTCCTTCCTTGCCTGCTCCTCATTCTATTTTCCCTTATTCAAAACCTCTTTGTCCTCCAATTTCTTTTCCCACTGTAAGTTCTCCTCTTTATTCTCAAAATTTCTTCCTTCCCCTGGAATGTCTCCCCCTTACCTACCTGCTCCAGCTCTTCATTCTGTTCCTTGTTTTCCTAACTCTTCTGAAATATCATTCCTTTATCCTCCAAATTCTTCTCCCACTATAACTTCTTCTTTTCCCTCTTCTCTTTGTCCTCTAATTCCTTCTTCTTGTGCTCCTATCTCATCTCCCTTTTAAAGTTCTGCTAATTCTTCTATTAAGCCCACTCACTCTTCTTACCCTCATATCTCATTTTCTCCTTATTCTGTCTCCTCTTCCTATTCTCCAATATATCCCATTGTCCCCCTCCTTATGTTCTTCCATTCTAACTCCTTCCTATGTCTCTGCTACTAGACTTCTTTTGCTTGCCTCAAAAGATCCTCTTCCCAGTACTGTTTTCCCAGCTGGAGATAAAAGCCTAAAGCCTGAATTTGTTGGAATCCATCCTTTCTAGGTAGTGAACAGACAATGTCCTGAGGCCATTCAACCTGTATGGAGAACAGGCTGGATCAGATTTTAAACTTTATACTTTTTACACATTATAAGTTTAAACCATAGGACAGAGGTGAATTTTGATTTTCTTGATCCATATAAAGATCTTATTGGGTTTAATGATCAATTTAAAGTTACTTGCAATCCTATCACTCTGGGATCCCAGACATTTGCCAGTTAACTATAGCCCTAGTAGGCAAAGGGGAGGCAAAGAATTGGTTTAAAAAGGCAGATATGAAAGTTACCTTTGACGAACTCCATAACACAGATTGAATAGCATATACAGATCAGGAAAGGCATTATGTGGAAGCTCTAGCAATAGCAGATGGCCTTTATAACACAATTCCCCTGACATTTCTCCAACCAGTGAACTTTTAAAAACTTAAAACTTGTTCAAAAGCAAGATGAAACAGTATTTTGATTTTTTTAATTGCCTAGCAGGGGCATTTGATGCATATTCTGTCATAAAGCATGATAGAGAAGGAGGAAAGACTCAGTTTCTCTCTTATTTTGTTAACAATTTGCAACTTTCTCTGTCAAGAAATATTAAAATCAGTCAGCCAGGCTGACAGAATAATACCCCCAATTCATTGTGGAATTAGCAGAACAATTGAGTCAAAATTTGATTGAGCATCAAGAAAAAGATCTACCAAAAAAAGAGAGAATTGTGAGCAAAGCAAGATAAGGTGCTGACTATGCCCTGGAGTCAAGAGGACCTGAGTTGAAATCCAGCCTCAGTCACTTAATGGTTGCCTAGCAGTATGACCTTGGGCAAGTCACTTAATCCTATTGCCTTAAAGAAATAAAAAAATATATTTTTTAAAAAGAACTTATTGTCTTTCAAGAACTTTGTAGGATTAATTTATAAAACCTAAAAATAAATTTTATATCAATTTGATAAATTCTAATTTCAAGATTTTTTGTTTTAAGATTGAATAAGAAAAAGGTCCATTACTTCACAAGTTCATAATTAATGTATTGTCCTTTTTAACATTAGAAAGATTTATTGCTGTTTTTTTAAAAAAAGACTCAGAAAAAGATTTTTGAGGTTTTTTTTTTCCATGTATTTTGTATAAGGTCTGCTCTATTTTCAAATCTGTCAGCTAATTTATTGCAAATAATGTAATGATGTTTGCTTATAGCTAGCTTAGAAATGCTTCCATTATTTTAAAATGACTATTTGTGAAGCATTTAGCTGTTGGGTTAATATTATTTGAAGTGTGTAAGTAGAAAAGTTCTTGCTATGTTTTGTGATTAAGTTCCTGAGAAATTTCATTTTCTTTTTAAGATTGATATAAGTATATTATCACATGGGATGTCCCATGGTCAAATAAGGAACATTTTAAAAAAAAAAACTCCCCCCCCATATCCTCTAAGGAAATGTAAAGTTATAAGGTCCTTTTTCTTTCTTCTGGTCTGGGGGTGGTATTATTCACCCCCTTTGTCTATGAAGGGGGAAGTGATGGAGTGAAAATGATATAAGATCCAGTATGATAGTATAATTTTGTAGCAATAGTTTTGCATTTTAAAATATGACCTTAATAATTTGTAATAATCAAACATATTATGGATAATGGTCTCAACCTTATAGAATATAAATATTTATGTATATGTATATATGTCATTTAAGGTTACTTTACTTTAAATTCTTATTACTACTCTGTGAGGAATGTGGGGGTGTTTGGTTTCAACAAAAATGCAGAGGGCAGCTAGGAGGCACAGTGGATAGAGTACTGGTCCTAGAGTCAGGAGGACCTGAATTCAAATCTGGCCTCAGACATTTAATAATAACCTAACTGCATGAACTTGGACAAGTCACTTAACCCCAATGTCTTGCCAAAAAAATTAAAGAAAAAGAATGTGGAACAGCTAGGTGGAGCAATGAATAGAGCACTAGTCCTGGAGTCAGGAGTACCTGAATTCAAATCTGGCCTCAGACACTTAATGATTACCTATCTGTGTGGCCTTGGGCAAGCCACTTAACACCATTTGCTTTGCAAAAAAAAAACCTAAAAAAAAAGAATGTGAAGGGAGATTGTTAGTTTACGTTACAAAGACTGGGGTTTACTTGTATTGGTGCATATGTGCAGGTATGTGAGTGTAAGACAAAAAAAATTGGCCCCAGTGTGATCAAAACATGAGATTAGATCAAGTCTGCCCCATCTAGTTCTTAGTTAACCTAGAGTCTGTATCCTTCTCCTTTGTACCTGCTCGAGGATGTTACTGTTCATTTCCCTGTATAGATTCATTAGTATAATGAGCAGGGTAGGGAAAATGTTTGGAGGTGAATATATCAATTGGATTGTGACCCTGGCCAATGATTGTCATGAAGGGGGAGGAAAAAACCTTTCAAACTGCATTTAAGACCCAGCATTGCCATGATTCAAGGCCCCTTCCCTTAGGAGAGATGGTCTTTATTAAGATGTCTTAATAAAAGTCATTTTAATCACTCTAGTCGAAGTATTTACAAGTTATTGATAGCATACTCATTATCTCTTTCATCATTTTTTTCTAGGATAATATTGCCAGTGTATGTGTTGTTTGATTATATATGCAAGTATTTAATAGAAATTTTTAAATTTTTTGATATGTTATGTGTTCCAAACTTGTTGTGAAATCACCTGTGCAGTAACATTTCAATTTTTCTGTAATTTCACTTTAACCACTGTATGATCATAAGCAATACACGATAATTTTCTGATTCTTTAGTCTGTAAAGTTTAGAGTTGAATCTCTTTCTTTTTTTTTTAGTTTTTTTTGGCAAGGCAATGGGGTTAAGTGGCTTGCCCAAGGCCACACAGCTAGGTAATCATTAAGTGTCTGAGCCTGGATTTGAGTCAAGTCTGAAATCTGGGTGTCAAAGAAAAGAAGCCAGAAAAAATAAATGGAGATTTTGTTGAAATTTTGCAGGTAAAAAGTTTGAGTTGAGAGGGTGACTTTTCAGTGTGGTTTGAGGTTGGACCCTTTCTGCTTCAGATTCCAAAGGATGTGACATGCAGAAAATATCTCTTACCTGGAAGACTAAGAGTCTAGCTTGAGGCAATTGGCTACCTACATGACCCTCATCTGGAAGAGACCTCTAAATAAATAAGGGACCATTGTCCTTCTTTTTATGTCCCTAATCTTTATAGTAAATTGTTATGATTATATAAGATAAGCAATATTAAAATGTAAGTAATTTTGGCCTACATTTATCTAAATTCAAATAGCCAGCTAGATTACTGTATATTTTGACATCACTTTTATGAAAGTTTATTTTGTTAAGGGGAAGAGCATTTCCAAATGAAGGAATAACAAAATAATGATAATAATCTCTATTTGTAACTAAATTTTCTGTGGATATAAGTAAGACAAATCAAATTATAAATCATCAAGATCTAAGGAATTTCAGAATTTCATTTCCTAGTAATGATAATAGAAATTAAGAAGGTTTTTTTTTAACAGAAAGGAAAATAAGTGACCTGCATTGAAGAAAATTCTCTGAAACAACAGCCTAAGTCATAGGACTGCAGAAGGTGGCTCCAGAAATCTTTCTTTCTTACTATGCACTTTTGTCTCTATGAACTGCCCTCCCTTTGAATCTCTGTAATGTGCCTCTTGACATTGTAATCTGTATTTCCCACTTTATGTACTGTTATGGATCTTATTTTTTTTTGCCTGCCCAAATGTTAATTTTTTTTCTGTCTCTCCTCCAATGTATCTTATCTCCCCAAATCTTCATTTATTGTAGATTGATCTACAAATGACATTAAAGTCTGCTTAGTTCAAAATGAGGGAATGTCTAATCTGTTATTCTTTAATTTGGAATAAATACTTCTTATCTATATATTTCTGATCAGAAATTAATCTCTTAACCTTTAACTAATAGTTATAAAATATCAGTCTGCTATGTAAGACTTGTCTCCTACAATGTTGACTTAGCCTGTATCAATATTATTTGGTCATCTTAGTGATAGTACCAATAAATTCCTTACCTGATCAACAAACTTCAAGATAAGACACATCTTAGATGAGGAGAAAAATATTTCCTTTCTCCTTTAGATTCTGCTAACTATGGTAATACTTAAATAAACCATTTTGTCCTTAAATGCTTCTGGGTCAAAACCAATGCTTTCATGAATTTATCACATTTGAACCCAAAATTAGACCACCCTTAAAACATTTATAAACCTCATTTTAAAATTTCATTATCTATCATATATCACTCTTACAAGAAAATCTCTACTTTTGGTGAAAGAAATACATAGAGAAGGTTCCCATTTATTTCCAATTAGTTATAAAACTTTTCATGTGAAAATAAAAGTATTCAAAGTCTAATTCCTCTGGTTCCTAATCTTAAGAGAAATAAATGAATTCTGACAGAAAGAAAGCCAGGTTAAAAAATTTCAGTCTAAAATTTATATCAGTAAGTAGTAGCCTCTTTTTTTTGACAAGTATTCATATAAAAACTAGATAAAATGCATTTAAAAGGCAACTTTTTAAAGTAAAAAAACGTCTTTTTAAACTAACCCAATAAATTGGGGTGACTAAGTGGCACAGTGGATAGAGCACCGGCCTTGGGGTCAGGAGTACCTGAGTTCAAATCTGGCCTCAGACACTTAATAATTACTTGTGTGGCCTTGGGCAAGCCACTTAACTCCATTTGCCTTGCAAAAAACCTAAAAAAAATAAATAAAACAAGAATTTCCATAACATAGTAGAATAGGGGGAAAAAATGACTGAACATGAAACTGCAAAGTTTATAACTTGCTATTTCCTTTAAATAATTATACCATTTCTTATTAACATAATAGTATTTCATCATAGTCAAATGCCACAATTTGTCTAGTCCAATTGATGGGCAGCTCCTCAACAGCCAATTCTTTTCCAAAACAAAAAGAACTATTAAAATATTTTTGTACAGATTGGCTCTTTTCCCTTTCTCTAATCTCTTTGGGAAACATACCTAATGGTCGTATTGCTGGATCAATGGGTATGCACAGTTTCATTGCCCTTTAGGAATAGTTCTAAATTGTTCTCCAGAATAGTTGGACCAGTTGAAAATTCCACCAACAATGCATTAGAGTCCCAGTCATCTATATGAATTGGTTGCCTAATTCAGATTTATGATTCTTTATCTATATAAAATGCCCTCAAAATTCTGTGACAGATTTGCTATCTTTAATGATACCAACCACCCATGGGTTCAGTAAGATCCTAGAGAATAAAACTTCATGGATAAAACTAACTTTTTTGTTAATTCATTTTTAGCCTAAGAAAATTATGCTTGACATTAATCATGCTGCAGATCAAATCTAGATATGATTTTGAAAGGGAATACACTTGTACTCCAGACAACATCACAAGAAGGGATTCCTAGAAAACCAGGACAGATTTTGAGCCTGGCCCAATAGATTGGCTTGTCTTAAGGTGAGTTTATTACTTTTCAACTCAAATTGTTCTAGTTTCGAACTGTGGTTTTCTTTAGGAGTTCACCTCTGGTTTGGGGGCTTCTCACAGGTTGGTGAAAATTGCCTGATTTTTAAGCAGTTGAGTGGTGCTGTGGATTTATGCCTGGATCTAAGTGTGGCATTTCTTTGGTGAAATAGCCTAAGGGTTAGATCTCTGATACTTTTCTTCACTTAAGGCTTATAAAAAGGTATCTTCTCCCTCAACTACCCCTCAACTGATCCCCTGAGGCTATTTCTCCAAACTCTCCTTTGGGTTTTTTTTTTCCCCTTTGGCCTCAGTTTCAGCCCCTCTCCCTACTGAGCCACCAAAGCCTTCAAACCTCACTCATTTCCCCTCTCCAAAAACTTCAATTTGTCTTCTACCTCCTTCAGTGTCTGCTCTCCCCCCATTCATTGCCTTCTTTACCTTTTCCTCCTCCTCAAGATGTTGATTTTAGCAGATTCATCCCATTTGCAAACCTAGGTACTCTAAATCCCAGTAAAAACCCATTGCCATCTGTACCCAACTATCCTACCCTACCTAGAAATTTTTGTCTCTGTCTCCCCCTGCTGAAAATCATCCTCCTTCATCACTCACTTTTTTCTCCCTTTCCTTCTCACTCTCATTCAGTTTCTTCTTGTTCTTCTGCTTCTCCTTTCTCTTCTCATTTGCTTTCTCCTCTTCCTTGTTCTAATCCTTCTCTTTCATCTCCTATTTCCCCTCATCCTTATTCCCATAACATTCCCTCTTCTCTTTGCTCTCCAGTTTTTTCCTCCTCCCTCTACAATTTCATATCCTTCTCCTCTCCTTCTCCATCTACTCTTCATTCCTACACTGCTTGCATTTTTATCTCATCTCCTTATAGTTCGGCTTATTCTTCTATTCAATTTCAGCCCATTTACTCTTCTTACTCTCCTATTTCATCTCCTCTTCCTACTCTCCAGTTTATCCCATTGTCCCTTCCTCCTATTCTTCTATTCCATCCACTTCTTATGCCTCTGCTTCCTCTCCTCCTCTTGTCCTGAAAGATCTTATTTCTAGTGAGGTTGCCCCATCTCCAAATAAGGGCCCAAATTGTGACCCTGTCAGAATCTATCCTTTTAAGTGGATAAATATACCATGCCCTCAGACCATTCCAACTACAGAAGGAGAAGGTTGGATTACCTCTGATATTAAGCTTTATACTTTCCCACGGTATAAATTCAAGTCATGGGAGATGAATTACAGGCTTTGAAAAAAGATTTCCCTGACTCCCCTGTCAAGATCCAGTAGGTTTTAGTGATCAGTTTAAGATTACTCTGCTATTCTGTTGCCCTGAGATCCCAGACATTTGCCAATCAACCATAGCTTTAGTTGGAAAAGGGCAAGTCAAGAATTGGTTCAGAAAAAGCAAAAACAAAGATTTTTGAGGAATTTCAGGAAACAGAGTGAGTAGCTTATATGGATCAGTAAAGGCACTATATGGATGCCAGAGCTCCAAGGGATGTTTTTTTAATTATCATCACTTATTTATTTTAATCAAAATTGGTGCTATTTTTTCTTTCAACCATTTGCTAATTTTTTTTCATTTTTCAGATGTTCATGATTTTTATTTTATATTATTACAATAATTTTGTTATAAGAGTAAACATAAAGTTCCCTCCCCCACCCAAGAAGATGAGAAACCTCAAGAATAGTGAGAGAAGGAAAAAAATGCACTTCAGTCTGTTTTCAGATTCCAATGGCTCTGTCTCTGGGATGAGTTGCTTTCTTTACAATAAGTGCAACAGAGATGTTGCTTCAATATTTTTCCCTATAGTTGTTATTACTAGCTGTATTTCCCTCCACTCTATTTCTCATCACTCTCATTTATTCTATTCTCTCTCTCTCTCTCTCTCTCTCTCTCTCCTTTCATCCTGGCCCTGTCCAAAAGTGTGTTGTATCTGAATACCCTCTCCCTCAATCTTCCCTCTCTTCTATCACCTATTCCCCCTTCCCTCCCCTGACTCCCCCTTATCCCATCCATTTCTTCTCATTTTTCTCTAGGGAAAGATAGATTTCATACCCTATTAAGTGTGTATGTTATTTCCTCTCTGAGCCATTTCTAATGAGAATGAAGGCTCATGCATTCCCCCTTGCCTTCCCCCATTCCACTCCATTGAAAAAGCTTTTTCTTTACTCTTATGTGAAATTTCTTAGTTTCTTCTTTATCTCCTTTCTCTTCCTCCCAGGACGTACCTTTATTACCCATTGACTCCATCTTTTTACTGTATTATAGCATTATATTCAACTCCTTCTTGTGCTCGGTCTATATATGCTCCTTCTAACAACTCTTATAAATGAGAAAGTTCATATGAGTTATCAATATCTTCTTCCATGCAGGAATACAAACAGTTCATTATCATTAAGTTCCTCAGAGTTAGTCCTTCTCTTCCACCCCCTCTATGGTTCACCAGAGTCCTGTACTTAGAGATCAAACTTTCTGTTCAGCTCTGGTTGTTTCAATAGGAAAGTTTGAAAATCCCATTTCATTGAAAATCCATCTTTTCCCCTGAAGGAGGATGTTCAGGGGCAGCTAGGTGGCATAGTAGATAAAGCACTGGCCTTGGAGTCAGGAGTACCTGAGTTTAAATCCGGTCTCAGACACTTAATAATTACCTAGCTGTGTGGCCTTGGGCAAGCCACTTAACCCCATTTGCCTTGCAAAAACCTTAAACAAAAAAGAGGATGTTCAGTTTTGCTGAGTAGCTGATTCTTGGTTGTAAACCAACATCTTTTGCCTTCCAGAATATCATATTCTAATCCCTATGAGCCCTTAATGTAAATGCTGCCAGATCCTGTGTAATCCTGACTATGGAGCCTTGGTAGTTGAATTGTTTGTTTCTGACAGCTTTTAGAATTTTATCTTTGATTTGGGAGTTTTGGAATTTGGCTATAATATACCTGGAAGTTTTTCTTTTGGGATCTCTTTCAAGAGGTGACTGGTGAATTCAGTTTCTATTTTTACCCTCTGCTTTTAGGATCTCAGGGCAATTTTGCTGTATTATTTCTTGGGGAAAAAAATGTGGTCTAGGCTCTTTTCCCGGACATGACTTTCAGGTAGCCCAATAAATTTCAAATTATTTCTTCTGGATCTGTTTTTGAAGTCAGTTGTTTTTTCAATGAGATATTTCACATTTTCTTCTTATGTCTGGCTTTTTTTGGAAGAGTTTTATTTCTTCCTGATTTCTTGGGAAGTCATCAGCTTCCTTTAGTTACATTCTGCATTTGAAGGAATTATTTTCTTCAGAGAGCTTTTTATCTCCTTTTCCAGCTGGCCAATTCTGCTTTTTAAGGCATTCTTCTCATTTGTCTTTTGTTTTGCTTTTTTCCATTTGAACAAAACTGGTATTTAACATATTATTTTCTTCAGTATGTTTTTGTATTTCGTTCACCAAGTTGTTGATTTGGTTTTCATAATTTTTCTGCATCACTCTCATTTCTCCTCCCAATTTTTCCTCCACCTCCCTTAATTGCTTTTCAAAGTCTTTTTTTTGAGCTCATCCATAGTCTGAGCCCATTTAATATTTCTCTTGGAGATTTTGGATATGGAACCTTCAATTTTGTCATCATCTGAGTATGTGTTTTGATTTCCATGGGACTAAAATAATTCTCTATGGTCAGATTCTCCTTTTTCTGTTGTTTACTCATTTCCTCTGCTCAAAACTAATTTACAGCACTTCCAAAACTTTGGGGAGGGGGTTGGGTCACCCCACTAGGACCTTTATTCCTCCAAGGTCTTATGCTTTCTTGCCTGTGCTTTGATATGTAGATGACCATAGCACTACCTGGAGCTGTAAGGAGGAACCCTGCTGGGCTATTTTAGTATGGAAGCCCAAACTGCAACCTGGATCTGAGTGTGGGCAAACAGCAGAGTCCTGCCCCCAGGGAGAACAGAGATATTTCTGCTTTCTCACTGCAGGTTCTGCAGTGGGTGCTCTTCAATCCACACTCATTCTGGTCTAGCCAAATTCTCTTCCCACCCCTTCAAGCTATTCCTGGGCTGCACTGCAACCAGGGCTTTTTCCAACTCCTGGTCCTGGTGAAACACACCTTTCCCATGGAACTTCCAAGTTATCTTGTACTGGGAAAATGTATCACTCAGTCTTTCTGTGGGTTCTGCCCCTCCAATGTTGGCTAGAATCATAATTTGATGGCTTTTGGAGTTCCCTGAGGAAAGAGTTCCTGGGAAATGCTGCCTTTACACTGCCATCTTGGCTTCACCCCACCCCCCAACCATTTGCTCCCAGGACATGTTTTAATTGAGGCTATTCTATTTGCTTTCTCCAGATCAGTGGATTTTTCAAAAATCAAGAATGTTATTCATACACAAGATGAAACAGTGTTTCAATTTTTTGATCATTTAGCAGAGGCCTTTGCTGCAAATTCTGGTTTAAGCATGATCAGGAAGAAGGAAGAGAGACTCAGTTTCTCTCTTTCTTTGTTAACAATATTCAACCTCCACTGTCACAAAATATTAAAATTACCAAGCCAGAATGGCAAACTAAATACTCCCAGTTCATAGCTGAACTAACTGCCCAGCTAGCACAGACCTTAGCTGCTTAATTAGAGAAGGACCTCCAGGAGAAAAGGGAACTGAGAGCAAAGTAAGAGAAGATGTATGCTGTGTAGCACAAGCCATTAATATCTCCTATCCAAAATCTACCTGTCACTACCAGTCTGAGAATCAAGTAACAGGTATTTGTTATTATTGCAAGAAACCAGGCCATTGATAAAAATAGTGCAAACTTTTGGAGAGCAACCAAAAAAAAAAGGAATTAAAAAAGTTGTTCTCCATAGCCTTTCTGGGTTTTTAAAATTTCTCCTCTTTCTATTACTCTTGGACAGGATTATTTTCAGCTATTGTCCTGCCTTACTCTCCTGTGGTATCCAGCTCCCATAGCTTGTTATCTCTCATTCTTCTTTCTGTTACCATATGCATTGTGGTTGATCTATTTGTTTATTTCTCAGCTTTTCCCTCTATAACTGTCTCTCCTTTTATCTCTTTCTCCTTTTCTCATTTGCATTGGAGATTTTTCTCTCCAGTATCTCTCAACTCTGTCTCTTTTTAAAATCTAAAAAAGTAGCACAGGCTAGCTGCTAAAGAAAAAAATAGAAAAAATATTTAGGTTAAATTGGGTATTTAAAAGTTACAAATTAAGAATCATTTTATGTAAAATGTTCTGTTGATCAGAAAGCTATATTTAGAATTTGAATACAAATTATATGAAACTTAAGTACATTTTAAAAATCTACATTTTTAATTTTTTAAAAAAAGAAATGTCTTATTTCTCTCCATAAATTGATAAAGTTTCTTGAAAATGTTTTGTTACTAGGTTGTGAGTAAATTTAAAAAGGTTAAAAACATATTTAAAATAATTTTGGTGGATTTTTTTAAAAAAAATTTAGGGTATGTCCAAGTTACAAAATAAATTAATATGATAGATACACTTAAATATTTAATTACTTATTAGCTATTTAAAATTTAACATACAGATGAGGTACCTAAAGAAAATTATAATTGGTCCTAAAATTATATTCTGATTGGTCCTAATTAGCATGTTTAAAAATAAGAAGAATTTAAATTAGAGGTTCCTGTAAATTGCTTTCCCCAGCAGCTCTTCTCTAGTCTCCACTGGCCTGGATAAATTTTCTTGGGGTTTGGAAAGGCTAGGCCAGAGCACCTAAAATTTTACAACACAGGATCAGTGCATATAACTATATAAAAAAAGTAATGAAACTTTTCTTAGAGTGTGGAACCCAGATTTGAAATTATTTAGGATGTGCTCATGTTTGAGATAGATTAAATAAAACATCTGGTTAGTGAGTCTCATAAAACAATCAAGTGTTTGGTTTCAGAATAAAGAACAGAAGGTGAAAATCCTGTTCTGCTAGTAATTGTTTTTCAGTTAGAAACTGCAGAAAGAAAAGGGTTTTGTTTTGTTTTACTGTGTAGGGGGGAAAAAAGAAAAGAAATTTGTGTATCACTAGTTCAAGACCTATGTCCAGATCTGGTATGATTTAATCCAAAATTTAGTTCTGAAGGGAAAAGGAACAGGATTATATAACTTAAGAAATGTATTAAAGCTATATGATCATCTTTTTAATTAGATAATCACATATAGGCTGATCTGTTCATTTCTAAAAATGTATTATATTAACTTGAGAGATTTTTAAGTTTTAAAATGCATAATTGTGATCATGGTATATTGTGATTATCCTAAATGTTCTAATATTAAGAAATATTGGTTAATTTAAAGATTTAATGTAGGATAAATGCCAGTGATAAATTTAAGATAAAGAGGAATGATGAGTGAACTTTGTCATTGAGTGTCTTCACTCTATCTTAAGCAGATTTTTCTGTTTGTAAAGACCTTTTGACTCAAGGAAAGTGATATATAGAAGAATTTTGGGGGAATACCTAAAATACATTTTATATGAATTTAGGTTTCATAAATTTCAATTTTAACATTTATTTTTGCTTTAAAATTGAATAAGAGAAATGACCATCATTTTACAAGTTCATAATGTACTGTAATTTTTAACATCAAGAATATTTGTTGTGACTTCTGGCCAAGATGGCGGAGAGAAGACAGGCACAATTCTAAAGTCTCCTGATCTCTTCCCCATCTATCACATGAAACAAACCTCTTAAAAGAAATCCGACCCACAAAATCCAGAAAGAAAAGCCAGGAGAAAGAACATCTACCTCAGGATTTGTCTCCAGCAGTAGCTTTAGCCAAATTCCATGGGTGAGCCTGGGCTCAGAGGGAGGATCAGCCCCGGATCAACCAGATTAACAGCTGAATTGGAAACGGGAGGCTGAGGGCCCAAGAGCCAGACCTGCTGGATCGGAAGTGGGGCTAGATGGCAGGGGCTTGAGTCGGCTGGGGAGCGGAGGCACTGGTGTTGGTGCTTCCCCCCCCAGGAGATTGAGGACAGGGCTGCAGGGAGAGTTCTGGAGCAGGAAGGCTTCAGACACCATCCCTGGGCTTCTCTGGTCTGAGTCCTATTACAACTGAGACTTCTTCCCTAAAAAAAAAATGCAAACTACTTCTGCCTCAGGCCCAGGTGTGTGAGCCCAAGAACGAGCCCAGCTGAGGAATTACCTCAGGCTAGCGTAAAGCCCACCATTGATTGAAGGCAAAAGAATTCAATAGCTCCAACCCCTCCCTTCAAGCAAAGGGAGAAGGCCTCAACCAAGCTCACAGATACTCCAGAGAAAGCAACCAACACCTCCTACTGGCCAGCCAGAGAAACTGCACTCACTGAGTAAAGCCTTTAGAGATCCCAAGATCCTGGGAACCAGCCCCTCACCAACTGAGGTCTTAGCAAAATGAAGAAGGGTCAGCGGAAAGATAGATCTATAGAAAAATTCTTGGAAGGAAAAGACCCTAACTCAGAGAGACCTGAAACCTCTCAGGAGAATACAATCTGGTCTTCAGCACAGAAAGACTTCCTTGAAGAAATAAGGAAAGAGCTCAAAAATTTGGAAGAGACAATTAATACCTTGCAACAAGAAAAAACTTAGAAAGTACAATTGAACAAATACAAAAGGAGAATAAATCTCTCAGATCATCAACTGGACAATTACAAAATGAGAATAAATCTCTCACAGCATCAATTGGACCAATACAAAATAAGAATAAATCTCTCAGATCCTCAATTGGACAAATACAAAATGAGAATAATTCTCTCAGATCTTCAAATGGGCAACTGCAAAAAGAAATTAAGTCTCTCAAAACCTCAATTGGTCAAATGGAAAGCTCTTTCAAAAGTAGAACTGACCAATTGGAAAAGGAGTTGCAAAAGGTTAATGAAGAAAACTCCTCCCTCCAAAAAAGAATGGAGTCTACAGAAACTAATGACTCCATGAGACAGCAAGAGAAAGTTAAACAAAATCAAAAAATAGAAAAAATAGAAGCAAATGTAAAATACCTCATCAACAAAACCACTGACCTCGAGAATAGATTGAGGAGGGGCAACCTAAAAATTATAGGACTTCCTGAAAACATTGAAGAGAAAAAAAGCCTGGACTTAATATTACAGGATCTAGTAATGAAAAACTGCCCTGATATCATGGAATTGGACAGCAAAGTAGTTTTTGAAAGAGTGCATCGATCCCCACCAGAAAAAGATCCTAAAATGAAAACACCAAGGAATGTTGTGGCCAAACTCCAGAACTATCAGATAAAAGAGAAAATCCTGCAAGCAGCCAGAAAGAAACAATTTAAATATCAAGGAGCCACAGTAAGGATCACGCAGGACCTGGCTGCATCAACATTAAGGGATCAAAGGGCCTGGAATGAGATATTTCAAAGAGCAAGGGGGCTTGGAATGCAGCCAAGAATCTATTTTCCCGCAAAGCTGAGCCTTCTCTTCCAGGGAAAAAGATGGACATTTAACAAAATGGAAGAATTCCAAAAATTTCTGATGAAAAGACCAGAGCTAAACAGAAAATTTGGACATCAAACAAGAGGTTCAAGAGACACATGAAAAGGTTAAAAAAAAGAGGGGGGGCAGTAAAAGGAAAAAAAATGCAATCCAGTAAGTCGAAACTGGAAATATACCAGCATGGGGAGAAAAAGATTCTCATAAATCTTGAGAATTGTAACTCTAGCAAAGAGAATATACATAACCAGAGAAAGACTCTAATAACTCTCAGGAATTTTGACTCTATTGGATAGAATATACTGAACTAGAAGAGTCAGACACTCAGAATTTTCTATGACTTAGATAGAATGATCTAAAAAACACTACCTCCTTAAAAAGGGGGACAGGAAAGAGACGGGAGGAGGGAGGGGATTGAATGGGGTAAATCTCGTTACACTAAGAGGTAAAAAACCCTATGGTAATAGAGGGGAAGAAGGGAGCAGATGAGAAACACCTGAATCTTCTTCTCATCAGACTTGGCTTAAAGTCAACCTACACATACTCAGTTAACTTATAAAACATCTAACCTATCAAGTATTAAAAGGAGAAAAGGGGGGGGGACAGAGAAAGGGAAAGGGAGTAGGGGGGAAAAGGGGAAATAACAAAAGGAAGGGAACAGAAAAAGAAAAAAGGGAAAGGAAAAAGAAAGGGGAAGGTGTGATATAGGAGGGCAAACACACTGAAGGGGGTGGTATTCAGAAACAAAATACTGGGGAATGTGGATAAAGGGGGGGGAAGGGGGAAAAAATACAAACAGAGGGAAGATAGCATGGAGGGCAATAAAGAATTAGTAATCATAATCTTGAATGTGAATGGGATAAACTCTCCCTTAAAATGTAAGCAAACAGCAGAGTGGATTAAAAACCAGAATCCTACAATATGCTGCTTACAAGAAACTCATTTGAAGCAGAGAGATACATATAGAGTAAAGGTAAAAGGTTGGAGCAAAATATGTTTTGCTTCAGCTGAAGTAAAAAAAAGCAGGGGTAGCAATCCTTATCTCAGACAATGCAGCAGCAAAAATAGATAGCATTAAAAGAGATAAGGAAGGAAACTTTATCCTCCTAAAAGGTACCATAGGCAATAAAGTCATTTCAATATTGAATATATATGCACCCAGTGGGACAGCACCCAAATTATTAGAGGAGAAGTTGAAAGGACTACAGGAAGACATAGACAGCAAAAATCTACTAGTTGGAGACTTCAACCTCCCACTCTCAGATCTAGATAAATCAAACCATAAAATAAACAAGAAAGAAGTTAAGGAGGTAAATAGATTGTTAGAAAAATTAGATATGGTAGACTTATGGAGGAAACTGAATGGGGATAGAAAGGAATATACCTTTTTCTCTGCAGTACATGGAACTTATACAAAAACTGACCATGTACTAGGACATAAAAACCTAATGATCAACTGCAGAAAGGCAGAAATAGTGAATACATCTTTCTCAGATCACAATGCAATAAAAGTCATATGCAATACTGGGCCAAGGAGATATAGACCCAGAACAAATTGGAAAATGAATAACTTCATTTTAAAAAATGAGTGGACCAAAAAAACAAATTATAGAAAGAATTAACCATTTTATCCTAGATAATGATAATAATGAAACAACATACCAAAACCTATAGGATTCATTCAAAGCGACTCTCAGGGGATATATTATAGCTCTAAATGCTTACATGAATAAATTGAAGAAAGAGGAAATCAATGAACTAAACATGCAACTAAAAAAATTAGAGAAAGAACAAATCAAAAATCCCCAATTAAATACCAAATTAGAAATTCTAAAAATTAAAGGAGAAATTAATAAAATTGAAAGCAAAAAACTTTTGAATTAATAAATAAAACCAAAAGTTGGTATTATGAAAAAACCAATAAAATTGATAAACCTCTGGTTGATTTGATTAACAAAAAGAAAGATGAAAACCAAATTGCTAGTATCATAAATGAAAAAGGTGAACTCATCACCAATGAGGAGAAAATTAAAGTAATAATTTGAAATTATTTTGCCCAACTCTATGCCAATAAATTTGATAATCTAAGTGAAATGGATGAATATTTACAAAAATATAAATTGCCCAGGTTAAATGAAGAAGAGATTAAATACCTAAAGAACCCTCTCTCAGAAAAAGAAATTCAACAAGCAATCATTAAACTCCATTAAATAAAATCTCCTGGGCCTGATGGATTGACAGGTGAATTCTACCAAACATTTAAGGAACAATTGGTTCCAATTCTATATAAACTCTTTGGAAAAATAGGGAAAGATGGAACTCTGCCTAACTCTTTCTATGAAACCAATATGGTGCTGTTACCTAAACCAGGAAGAGTTAAAACAGAGAAAGAAAATTATAGACCCATCCATTTTTTAGCCTAATCAAAGTATGGTTAACACTGTTTTGTAAAATAGTTTAAAATCTGATACTTTTAGTCCACCTTCCTTCACTTTTTTTTCTTTGATTCCCTTGATATTCTAGACCTTTTCTTCTTTCTGAAATAATATTGACTTGTGACTGCACAGCCTTCTTCAAATTAAATCCAGTTCACTTTCAGGTCATGGCTTCATCTTGCAGATGGTCCTCTAAGAATGAAAGACAACATTTTCAATTCAACCAACATTAAGCACCAACTATGAGTAAAGTGTTACACTAGGCACCTAGGAAGATACAAGAACAAAAATGAAATAATTCCTTCCCTCAAATGGCTAACATTCCACCAAAGAGAATAATACACATGTATGTGCTACAGAGAGAGTAGGGCTACAGAGGGGCTGAACTGCAACTTTATTGTTAATAGGAATCTGCTTCTCTGTGAAAAAGTTTAGTCTTAGTTACTAAAGACACTGAGAGATTAAAGGACTTATTCACCCAAGTTCTTGACTCCATATTTTCCTGCTTAAAGAGGAAAAGAGAGTTGCCTCCTGATCTAAGGTTTTAAAGAAGATGAGGATTAAAAGAGTAGAGAGAAAGGAAGGTTTTACTAATTTTGGAAACTGGAAGTTTTTATATGGGCAGGGAGGAGGTGGAGAAGGGGAAGAAAGTATTGAGAAGAGACCCAAGGAATCCAAGAGCTTTATTCCTTTCCTGAATAAATCTCTGAAAAGCAGGAGGTTTTTGTGTTGCTTTTGCTATTGTTATTGTTGTTGTTGTTGTTGGTGGTGGTGGTGGTATTTTGTTCTTTTGGACACTAATGTTTGTCCCTTATTAGGACAAACTCTAGAAGTTAACCCTGAAGCAGGGGAACTCTGAGCACAGGAAAAATGTTGTAAATTTTTTTGTTTTGGACTTTAACAGTAAGGCTGTGGAGAGCAATATGGAACTATGCCCAAAGAGCAATAAAATTGATCATTCCCTTTGACCCAACAAAAATGGGAAAGTCCCACATGTTCCAAAATATTTGTAGTAGTTCTTTTAATGTGGCAAAGAATTGGAAATTGAGGCAATGTCCATCAATTGGGGAATGACTGAATAAGTAATGGTATTTGAATTTTATGGAGTACTACTGTTCTATAAGAAACCATGAATGTTAGGACTCTAGAGAATCATGGAGGAATTACAGGAACTGATGCTGAACAAAGGGAGCAGAACCAAGAGAATATTGTACACATTAAAAAACAACATTATGAGTTGATCAATTATGACGGATACAGCTACTCTCAGAAATTCAGGGCAACCCTGGAATACCTGTTATGGACAACACTGTCCAAATCTAGATGGGGGAAAAAAACCCTACAGAATCTTAATGAACACTATGTCCACTCTTTAAAAATTTCTCTTTTGATTTTTCCTTCATATCCCATGGCTTTCTTTTCCCTTTATTCCTAATTCCTCATGCACAAAATAACTAATATGTAAACATGTTAAACACAAATGTACATGTACAATCTTTACTAGAATGTTCACCCCTGGGGGGGGCAGAAGGTGGAAGAAAGTTGTGTAACTTATATACAAGTGGATGAATGTTGAAAAACTCTGATTATATGTAATTGGAAAAATAAAATATCAATCAAAAAACCAAAACAAAACAGTAAGGCTGACCTTGATCATACCCTTTGAGGAAGGAGCATGCATAGTTCTAATGAATGCTGCTTATGAGAGCTCTTCCATCAGACATTAGCCATTCCTTGGGGACCACCTTGGAGAATACCTGAATCCAGGTGTTAAACCACTCCCAAGCATTTCCCTTATTCTGCCCATCAAGGAAATGTATTTGAGCAAGAGTCTGCCTAGCTTTGATCTCTTTTTTCTACTTGACTCCTGTCTGGGATGCTTTAGTTTCTTCTCCTCTCTAAGCTAGATCCACATGTTCCAGCTCCATGCTGATGGACCAATATGGTCAGTTCCATGCAGTTGGATCTATGTTAATCCAAGTTTCCTTTCCTTCCCTTTTCCCCTTATAACTTGACTATCCCCTTTGCTATTCTCTCTCAGCTATCTCTGTTTTTTTAGAGGAATAGAATGTATTTGGGAAGGAAGGTGGTACCTCTTTAATGGAAATAAATATTTTCCTTATCAGAGCCTATGCATTTATGAGAATGAACTTGCTTTCTCTTTTGAAAATGGACTGTTTTTCTGAGAAAGCAAACATTTTTCTCAGAAGACAATAGGGAAACAGCATCATTTTCCTGCAGAATGGACACATCTGAACAGTGACTGGAGCATTGGTACAGTTCAAAGTTCTAGAAGTGTTGATAGTCCTTGTGGCAATCAGAATGGTCAACCTGGCATGTTGGAGGGCTTTCAGTACTAGCCAGAAGATTCTTTCTTGTGAAGGGTTAGTAGTGCTCCTTGAATTCCATGTTTTCTTGGCTTCTGTGTTTTTTGTTTATGGAGACTTTAGCTGGAGGGCAGGATCAGCTTGATTGGTGTCACTTCAGCCCAAGGAAAAGTGTGAGATGAATTCTGCCTATTAAGTTTTTTTCTGGAGGCTGAGCCAGTGAAGGAAGTATTTTATCTTTTCCTTAAAGTTGTTTTCTTAAGGGGGGTTACTCTGGAAAGAATAAATTATTCTGTCTGAGACCTGCACAGTTGCTGCTCTTTGGAAAACTATGATGAGATTTTTAGGACACCTGGACTGAGAGAATTTAGAGTCCCTTGTTGAACTTCAACTTTCTTTGGCTGTCTTCATAGTCATCCCTCTCAGTCTTTTTCCTCCCTCACATTCTAGAAATTGCCCCTGAATCCTCAGTTTTTTTAAATTACATTTATTGAAACAAGTGGGAATTTCTGTTACATTTTATTTTATTTTATTTTATTTATTTTATTTTAGGTTTTTGCAAGGCAAATGGGGTTAAGTGCCTTGCCCAAGGCCACACAACTAGGTAATTATTAAGTGTCTGAGACCGGATTTGAACCCAGGTACTCCTGGGCCAGTGCTTTATCCACTGTGCCACCTAGCCGCCCCAAATCCTCAGTTTTAAGAAAAGATTGGAAAAGCTTCTAGAGGGGACCTGATAATGGTCTGATAATGGTCCCTGTTCCCTGTATGTGGGATTCTGTGGGTCTTGCTCATAGGAGACTTTGTTGGTCTTCTGGGCTTGAGGAAATGACTCATTTTAAGATAAGAGATCCTCCACCCTGCATCTCCCCCACCCTGATCTTCTCCTTTGGAACCTTCTACTTTGTGTGGGATTGAGCCAATGGCCTTGGCCTGGCAAGGGAGTGAGTGGTTCATATTCCAGTACACCCTTTGACCTGGGCTGCTCTGTTCTGTCTACATATGAACACAGAGCACCTGGGCATCAGCTATGTCCCCAGTAGGCTTTCTTTGGGGGTATGGTTGACTAACTTTGGAAGCCCGAAGGCCTTAACCATCTCTTTTTGCTTAATTTTATTACCTTCTTAGAAATGTCTATCTCCCTAGTAACTATTACCTCCTTAGAAGGTAACTCACTATCTAGCTGCTTCTCCAAAGGACCTAATAGGTGAACTTTTGTATTAATTTGTGGACCAAACTTGTAAACCTATATAATTTTTGTGATCTGTGAATTAAAGTCTTAACCTTTCTTACCTCCCTGAGTCAAAGATTGTCACAAAACAAATCTACAAGAATCCTTAAGCCCCATTTCCCTGGAGCCCATTTTTTCCCATCTTCAACATCATATTTAATTTTATGTTTGTTAAGGTCAAACTCATGCAGTTGAAAGTAAGGGTACCTGGGCAGCTGGGTGGCACAATGGACAGAGCATCAGCCCTGAAGTCTGGACCTGAGTTCAAATTTGACCTCAGATACTTGACATTTACTAGCAAGTCACTTAACTCCAATTGCTTCATCAAAAAAAAAAAGCAATTGTGCCTTGTCTTGGATAGACGAGAGTTGGAGGAGAGATCCTTGCTACACCAGGGCACACCATATTATTATTCCTGATATTGTACAGCCTTGAAAAGTGGATGCTTGTCGCCCCAAATCCCTGCTCTAATCTCTAAGTAAGTGATTATTCTGGCCAAATTCATAATTCTCTAAGATGTGAAGGCTATGCAAAATTTCAGAAACTCTTTTAAATTGGGCATAGGTCAGTCAGAATCTATGATCAATATTACCAGTACTGGTGTAACTAAAAGATGACCCTAAATTATGTCAATCTTTTGGGGGGTTCTTTTGACCAGTCTAAATTAGGTGATCTCAAAAAGGAATTAAGTCTAAAACTATATGGAGCACTTACACAGGGCAAACGCTCACAAGGGGGTCAGAAGAAGCAGTACTGAGATACCTTGAAGGTCTCATTGAAGGACTTCGGAATTGATTGTATAGCATGGAAAACACTGGCACAGGACCTCCCAGCAAGGCATGCCCTCATCAATGAGGGTGCTGCACTCTATGTGGCAGAATTGAAGTAGCTCAAAGGAAATATGACATTCATAATTATTTAGAGTACCCATCCCAGGTGTAGACATGGAATATTTGTGCCCAACCTGTGGTAGAGCATTCTGAGATTGTATTAGTCTGATCAATCACAGTAGGACACATTGTAATTTGTCTCAAACAAAGGATAAGAACCAACAGTGGTCCTCTAAATTGCAATCTCTGGTTTGTAGTTTTTTTCCTTCCATAAGCTTACTTCAGCTTCTCTTCCTCACTATTTCCTGCGGCAGCTCCCCTTGCTGCTGCACTTCCTCACTCCCTTCCTTTGAGGGTTCAGATCAAGCCTAAAATGGTCAATGGGCAGAACCTCCAGACTGTTCCAATTAAGGGGTAAGAAGGTAAACTTGTTTCTACAATATAGTATAGTTTTAGGTTGTGAGAATCGGACAAATTTCAGGTTATCAAAGGGATTTCCCTCTGTCTTTTCTGTGTTTCAGTTTTACAGTCAACTAACTCCCATCTCAAATCCATGCCTCCATTTCTCCCTTCCCTTCCCCACTCAAGGGCAATTGTCCTAATGAAAATGGCTCTGTCCATTCCTATGGACTAAATCCTTTGAAACTGAGCTCCAGGGGTGGCTAGGTGGCGCATTGGATAAAGCACCAGCCCTGGAGTCAGGAGTACCTGGGTTCAAATCTGGTCTCAGCCACTTAATAATTACCTAGCTGTGTGGCCTTGGGCAAGTCACTTAACCCCATTTGCCTTGCAAAAAAAAAAAAAGAAACAGCTCCACCCATTCTATTCTGGAAGAAGGAGGAAAGGTAAATATATATATATAAAACTTTTTTATTTGGAAAACTATTAATTACATAATCAATCTATTAAAAAATATTACATGTGCCTGTCTGATATTTTCTGGGGGCTTCCTTTGACTCAGAGTAATTCCCTCAGATGTAAATTCCCTCCAACTGTTCAATGTAACTCTATTGTTAAATGTAAATTCACCAAGATAAGAGCAACCTCAGCCCATCCGTCTGTCCTTCCTCCAGTTTCCTGCCTCTCATCTTCCAAAAGGGGTCCCTGACTCCAGCCATGTAGAGGGTGAACTCATCTTTTAACCCCTTTTTTCCTGCACAGATTACCTTATACTGGAAATTGTCTCATGAATGTTGGCATTGAATAAAATCATGAAACGTTATGAAGCAATTACATGCAAACGTTTGGCCTACATGCCAGACTAGCTTGGGTCAACTCCAGCTATTTCTTCTGGCTACTTCCCTTTCCTTTCTCCCTTTCCCTCAGGCATTCTTTCCTCAACCTTTGTTATTCAGCCTATCTTCAAGTAACCTGCTATCTCTCCAGATAAAGTTTAATCTATGAACTTTTAGGCTTCTGAATTAAAAAATCTGAGCTTTTACATATCCAGGAATAGTTATGAGTTTTTCTACTTCCAAGAACTCCTTCTCTGACAGCACCATTCAATTCCCTGTCATCACCAGCACTAAATCAAATTCCTTAAATTTCATTGCCTGGTCACAAAAAATAGCAATAACATAAAATTTCAAAATATTTCAAGCCTAGCACATTTTAAGCTGATCTAATAACAATAGAATTGATTTCAGACTGTTTATAAAACTTTCTATTTCCTAGTAGTTGCAGTTCAAAATCCCTGGCAGCCTGGTAATGAAGGGGACTAGAATAATAAATTAGTGCTTTATCTGATAAATCTCAAAGGAGAAAAGGAAGGAGGAAAGAGTTTTTTGAAGCTGGAAATCATTTCCACTTTGTCTTTTAAAGATATATATATTTATTTATACACACACACACCCATATATATAAACATGATATTGTTATTTAGTGTTAAGAAATTTATTGACTATATGCCCTAGCATATGTTCTAGCTACCTCGGTTTATTGTTCTGTAGGGGAATAATAATATCCATCTCCCAGGGATGTAGGGAGGATCACATGACTGTAAAGTTCTTGGCATAAGGCAAATGCTATATGAATATTAACTGTTTTTATTATCTCCTTAATTGGATGTAATTACTTCATAACATTTCATGATTTTATTCAATGCCAACATTCATGAGACAATTTCTGGTATAAAATAATCTGGAAGTGCATTTAGCTAAAAATTTTTTAGGGTTGTTTTTTTTTGGCAAAGCAACGGGTTAAATGACTTGCCCAAGGTCACACAGCTAGGTAAATTAGTAAGTGTCTGATCAGATTTGAATGCAGGTCCTCCTGACTCCAGGGTGGGTACCCTATCCACTGCGCCACCTAGTTGCCCTGCACTTAGCTAAATTAAGATTATCTGTTTGGTAATCAATGAGTTTCGTTACAAGATTTAAATGTGCAATATTGGTTATAGTATTATTATGCTCCTAAATTTTCTAATATTGTGAAATTTGGTAAACAAGTTTATTAAAGGGCAATTTCTCTTATAATCTGGATGTGGTTAGATTAAAACTGTACTGTTGAGAAATTAAAGGAGGGAATGAGTGGATTACAAAGTCAGAAGGTTAGTCATTTTTGCTATCAACAGAATTTTTATCAAACCAGTCTTTTAAGCTAAGTAAAGCAGAGTAGGCCAGAATCAGGGTTCCAGAAATCAAGTAGTACTTTGATTTCTTGTTTTAATTGCAAGAAACAGTTTTGCAGATTAGGATTGCTCCACCTTACTGCTAAATTAAGGCAGGGACTATATACATGAAGTATGAGTGGGAAGATGGATCACAATAACAATAAACAATCATTTTGGGGGTTTTCATGGTTTTCTCAAGATAAGCCCACTAGTACAGGTAGATTCACTTCACTTGACACAAGCAGGTATAGGTCAGAGATAGAATACAATCCCCAAGGCCAGAGTCTACCTGTGAAAAGGATGTCCAGGAACTAAATTATTAGTAAATTCATTACACATTATTTTGATCAAAGTGAAAATCATAATTTTCTTTTAACACTACTAGCCATGTGCTAGCATGGCTAGCATTCTAAAGTATTATAATTTAAGAAATTGTAAACTTCCAAATTTTTGCCTATAAAGTTATTTGGCTGTTATGAAAATGATAAGATTGTTAATTGAGTTATTTGGAGTTATTTTTTTTAAACAAGTATTTACTTAGGTATTTAAAAAGGAAAACTGGTAATTGTACCACAAAAAAAGAAAAATCTTGTCATCTGAAAGGAATTTTTAGAACCATCTAAATAACTAACACAACCTAGGAAGACAACAGGTTTGCAGTTTTCTGATCTAGTCCACCATCTTCCCAGAATTCCCCCAAGAGGTGCATAATTATAATCTTTATTTTTTTAGGGGTTTTTTTGCAAGGAAATGGAGTTAAGTGGCTTGCCCAAGCCCACACAGCTAGGTAATTATTAAGTGTCTGAGGTCAGATTTGAACCCAGGTGCTCCTGACTCCAAGGCCGGTGCTTTATCCACTGTGCCACCTAACTGCCCCCAATCTTTATTTTTTAAAGAAGGCTGATTCTCGTTTTTTTATCCAAAACACCATCACCTGCCCACCCACTCATCCACTGCATATAAAAGTGCATAATAAAAATATGTAAACCAAATGAATACCTTCTAATTATAGTGTTACAAGATTTGTATATATATATATATATATATAAAATTTCAAGTAGTACCAACAAGTCTACTTAATGGGAAAGAAAAGTTTTTTCGTAAGGGTATATCTAGGTTGCGGCATCTGTTTCCCTTTGTTTGACAGGTCCATTTTTTGGCTCACTTCAGAGTTTACTTCTGTCAGGATGTCGAGAATATGCTCTCCTCTGAAAAACAGAGAATCACAAAGGAGTTAATCAAAGGATGAATATATACTATGATAAACTGTGGAGGGACTCCTATTCATAACCCTATGGTTCTAATGTGGATTTGCACAGTCAAAATGAGTTAGTGGTCAAACTGCTTTTCCTCTCCCCAGTGAGGGAACCCTGGGAAAGAGTGAGCTGGGATGTTATATATATTAGAATTTTTTTCCCCCTACAATACTTTAAGTCTTGTAGTGACTCCAACCTCAATTTCTCTACCTTTGTGATAAGGAAAAGGACTGTGAATATCATAGGTTTTCCTGAAAGAACATCCTACAAAGTTCTCCCAGGTCTTCAAAAGAAAGCACATACATGAAATGGGTGACATACTCAGGAAGGACACTATCTCACATTCCTCAACATGAACATGAAGCATTTTCTCAATGCTCAAGTGAATATAAGAAGTACAAAGCTGAGTGGGCAGGTATTTTGAGGTCAGTACTATGGACAGGACAAAAAGAACAGAGGGAAGAAGAGTTTGGGGGTCACAATTACCGGGGGCATCTTTCTTTCAGGTTCTTGCAAAGTGACTGTATATACCAGGTTCCTTCCGTTATGTGTCGGTAAGAGATGAAATCATCCACAGTTGCCATTCCAAGCAAAAAGTCAGCCTCATTTGGAATGCATTCTCTTGGAACCCATGAATCTATTTCCAGAAGTTTTCTTTGCTGCTCAGAATCTGTATAGAGGGTGATCCCTCTTTGGATGGCCTTGCCTTGACAGGCTTGAATAAAAAATACTTTGGGTTTACCAGCAAGGGATGGGCAGTTGGAACTAGTGAAAAGAGATGTCATATCCCTGATGGCCACCTCCTGCCCATCAGTGCCATAGATGATGCCTCTATCCCCATGGGACAAAAAGCAGCAAACAAAGCAGTCTCTGTCTTCATGGCTCTTTTGCTGGAAGGTATTTAGTTCCTTGTATATCTGTTTTGCTGTGCCATCTCGAAAAACCACAGTTTCAAAATGGAGCTCCTTAAAGGTCTTTTCGAGAGCCTCTAAGAAGAGAAACAGAAGAAAATACTTAAGTGAAATAAGAGTAGAGGCAAAGAAAAATTTGCAAACAGAAACTGCATATCACATCCCACTAAACGACTACCTGGCTCTGTCTCTTCCTCCCCATCTCTGCCTACTGTCTTTCCTGTCTTCCTTCAAATCCCAACCAAAATTCCCACCTTCTCCAGAAAGCCTTTCCCAATCTCTCTTACTTCTGGTGCTTTCCCTCTATTAATTATTTCCTATTTATGTACATCTTCCTGATTCTAGGTCTAGAACTCTATCCACTGTACCACCTAACTGACCCCAGTCTACAAGACCATGTGATAAAACTTAATTAGGGTTATTCTCTAAAGAAAGAACTATTGGGATCTTACTTCATTTATCCTTAAAACTTACCTTTGGTAGTCATCTGAAGGATTTTTTCTTTTTTTTTAAAGTTAATCAACAAACATTTAAGGGCTTACTAAAATAGAGGGTAAGTGTCTTGTCCCATGTCACACAGCTACCAAGTAGAACTTAAATTTAAATACTTTGACTCTCAAATCCACTCCACCACAGGTACTCACCCCAACTCCAATTCTTTCCTCATCCTCTAGTCCTGTTTGACTCTGTTGGTCACTCTCTCCTCCTTGATATTTTCTTCTCATTTGGTTTTCAGGTCACTATTCTCTCCTGGTTCTTTCTCCTACCTCTCCGACCACTGCTTCTCAGTCCAATTTTCTGGATCCCCCTCTAGATCATATCCTCTAATTGTCAAATTCCCTCCTGAATCTTTCTCTTCTCCCTCTCTACTACTTGATGAACTCATCCACTCCCAAAGATTTAAATCCCAAATTTACAATGACAATTCTCAAATCTAGCTCTCCTGGACCTATCTCTCTGCTGACCTCTAGCCTTGCCTCTCGAGCTGTCTTTCAAAAATCTCAAACTGTATGTCCAATGTACATCTTAACCTTAATATGTAAAAAAAGTTAAATGAGTTCAAAACTGAACTCATTTCTCCCCATACTCCCACCCCTCCTAACTTCTATATTACTAATGAAGATACCAACTTTGTCCCAAGCCCCAGGATCTCAAACTAGGTGTCATCCTGGACTCCATACTATCTCTCACACCTCTACATCCAATCTATTGACAATTTCTGTTGATTTCACCTTGAAACATCTCTCAAATCTTCCCTCTTACCTGATACTGCTACCACCCTGGTATAGACCCTCATTTCTTCATACCTGGAATTACTTAAATAGCTTTCTGGTGGGTCTGCTAGACTCAAATCCCTCCCCACTCCAATTTTTCCTGCATTCAGCCACTAAAGTGATTTTCCTAAAGTGAAAATCTATCAATGTCACCTCTACTCAATAACTCCAATGACCAGGATCAAATAAAACATTCTCTAGTTGGGTGTTCAAAACCCTTCATAATCTATGGCCTAGATTCTAGGCCCTACCTTGATCCTACTCCCACCTTTTCAGCCTTCTTACACCTTAGACCTTGGAATGTACTGTTCAATCTAGTGACTTGACCTCATGGCTATTCCATTAATAAGACACTCATCTCTTGACTCTAGCCATTTTCTGACTCCCTCTCCATCTCTTCCCACTGACTTTCCTGGCTTCCTTCAAGTCCCAATTAAAATCCCACCTTCTCCAGAAAGCCTTTTCCAATCTCACTCACTTCTAGTGCTTCCCTCTGTTAATTATTTCCTTTTTCTATCTTTCTGATATATATCTGTTGCTCACTGTCTCTCCCATGAAATTGTGGGCTCAAGAGGAGAATTTTTTTATACCACCAAGCCCTGGTCCACAGTGTGTACTTTAATAAAGGCTTTTTCACTATGTTCGGTGCTATGCTAAATGACAGGGATATATCAAAGAAAGAGACAAAAAAAAGATAAAGAAAAAGACAAAAAAGACTCAAATACAGTATATTCTAATGGGGGCGACAGCAGACAAATACTAGGCACATTCAAGATATAAAGGTGTTAGAGGATAATGACAGAATGCATGGGAAAAATGAAGAGAATTATGAATGGAGATGTAAATTGACTACCATGGAAAAGCTATAGAGAATTATGATTGTAACAGAAACTAAATCTGTAATCTTAAAGGCTTCTAATCTTGTCAAATTGGGTGGAGATCCCCATTCTTGATGTAAAACAATTATCATTGATTCATTGTTTAATGTAAAATTTGTATCCTGATCTCCTTAGGCTTCACCTTCTACCTAATTCCAAGTCCAGTAAGGAGAAAGGAGTTCACCTTTTGTCCTCTAGATGAGAGGCAAGACATAAAAACCTGGGTTGGACTCCACTCAGGGTCACCAGTCTTCTCTGACTTGCTGCTCCAGTCAGCTCTGCTTGACTGCTTTTGTCTCTGTGTTTCTTTACCTACCATTTTCTTATGTGTTGTATGTAACTTCTTTTAATAAATTATTGTTTTATTTCCACCCTTGCTTTTCCTTGCTTGAATAATGATTCCTCCTAGGCAGATCCAAACTCAAATAGCCAGCGGCTACACTAGATCTTCTATAAAAGAAAGGATTTTGCTATGTGATTTGTCTATGTGAGGTGAAGGGGAGAGAAATGGTGAGGTTGATGCCAAGATTGTAAACCTGGGTGATTGTGAGGCTGGAGGTGGCCTCAAAGTTCCAATCCAGAAAGGTGAAGGGTATAAGAAGAGAAGGCAACTATGAGTTTTGATTTGGATGTGCTGAATTTAAGATGCCTATAGAATATCAAGTGCTATTCCTCCAAAAGGCAGATGATGAAGAGGAACTAGAATTCTGTATAGAAACAATGAGGAATAGCTATCTCAATCTGGGAATCATCTACATAAAGATTATAATTAAACTTATGGGAACTGATAAGATCACCAAGTAAGAAATTATAGAATGAAAAAGAAGATGATCTGGAACACAACCTTGGATCAAGGACACCCATGTTAGTGAGCATGATGGAGAAAAAGAACCAAGAGCCTAAGTCAATTGACTTAGAATGGTGGAATGGATTGAGGAGCAGGTTATAGCAGTGGTCAGGGCAACTGGTGATGGTGGTGGGGGGAATAGGAGAAGGACCCAATTCAACTGTACAAGAAATAATTTCTACTGCAGATAATCTATCCAGTAGAGAGCAGGGAGAGAATGAGGGTAAGAATGAGGCCCAACATAGGTTCCAGCAGAGGGGCACCATGAGAAGATAGACCTGTGGATAGTTTTGCCATAGCTCAATTACAGCAAGGGGACTGAAGTTGCCTCATGATAGAGGATGAGAGAAATGATTATTTCTCTCTTTCTTTTTTTTGCAAGGCAATGGGGTTAAGTGACTTACCCAAGGCCAAGTATCTGAGGCTGGACTTGAACTCAGGTCCTCCTGACTCCAGGGCCAGTGCTCTATTCACTGCACCACCTAGCTGCCCCAATTATTTCTCTCTTATATTAAAAATCAATTATTAAGAGAAATTAAGATTTTTTTTCTATTTCCTTATTCAGAAATAAAGCCCTATAGGTAATACAGTCAGTCTTTGAAGGACATTACTGACCTTGTTGAAAAATTTACCCCACTCAGACCATTTTACCAAGATGGAATTGTTAACCCACCCAACTAGAAAATTACAAAAAGAATCCTATCTAGGTGAATTCCAACCCATTGTGTCCTACTTAGACTTGGGGGAAAGGAGGGGTTAGATCCATTGTCTGAATTGTACAAGGTTGAAGGTGATGGGTCTAAAGTGGCATAATAAAAATCACATTCTCCTAGCTCCTCACTAAAATAGGTTCTCCTTTCATTATTATATTTGTTCTCTCATTAATTGTTAATCAATTGATTGCTACCAATCAGAAACACCCACTCTTCTAAGGGTATATAAGCATCAAGAAACCTTCAGGAAGAGTCTTCAGTTTATGAGAGAAAGACAAATAATCATTCTTTTATTAATTATTTGCTAACCATAATAAAATGATTAATTACCCAAATATTATGTCTCTTAAACTTTTTATAAATCACAGTTACAAAGCACATTCTCCCTCTCCCTCTTCTCTTTACTCTCCCTACCAATTATTGGTGCTCAAAAATTAAACCTCATTTCCCCACATTTTCTCTCTGGATATAGGTGATAGGAGTGGAGAAAAGTGTAAGAGAAACAAAACATCTCTCATGCCAGAAGATCTGAATCTGTTACAGAAAAACCAGTAAGGTTTATATATGAACTGAATCAAAACTGGTTGATTTCTCAGAACTTCTTGGGATAAATGACTATGACAGGAGAGAATGTAATAAACTGAAATACTTTCCCAATTTGTTTCTATTGGGCATTTCCTAAATATTGAAGTTTAGGAAACGTTACCTGACACTAGGCTTTGAAATTGGAATGCATTACTCCTGATCTCTGATTTCAAAACTCACTTTGGAAGAATTACATGCAGGACTTAGAGATAAAAAGGGCTTTATGGACCATCCAACCTGATCAGCACTTGGTGAGCCTACACCATGATGACTTCCTTGCTTAGGGAAGATGGAGGCTGAAACTCACTTCCATGAGAAAATATACTTAGAGTAGGGAATTTAGCAGATAGCAGTCTAGCATAGAAGTCCTCCAAACTCTAAGTGCTAAGTTTCCTAATAGGGCTTCCTGCTTTCAGGTGCCTCTGATTCTGTTATACCTGCATCTACATCAGTCCCTTTCCGGTCCTTTAGTGTCTGATGCTCAAGTCTTTCCTTTCGTGCTTGTTGGAAGTCAAAGTTGTTGAAGATCAAGCAGTACCCCCGAGGCTTGCTGTTCATTTTATAAGTGTTGTCCTGGGCCTGAAAAATAAAGATAAAAACCAAATTTCTCAATCTGTGAGTCCCAGCCCAAATAGTTCATTCAGAATTTCATTTGTACAACAGAGGTTGAACTAGATGACCCCCAAAGTACTTTCTTCTTCCAATATGCTTTTTCTTTTTTTCTCATCCATGCTAATACACACATCCCATCCTCCTTCCCAAGAAACTGATACTGCTCCAAAGCTCCCCAGTTCCAGTCCTTTCATTTTTTCTGTTTCTTCTCCATCACTGCTATCTTTGTGCACCAAACAATAATCCTTCATATGCACTTAGCACTGAACAAATCAGGGCACCTTCAGTGAAATAGTAAATGTAAATATTATATATGAATGTATTCATGTATGCATGTAAGTTGAGAAGCGAGGTTAATCCAGACATACAATTTTATCATTGTGGGGATAAAATTGCATAGAATCAGCAAGTCATCTATAACCTATAATATTAAAGATAACACTTGAAGTGAGATTTTCCTAATTCCAAAGCCATAAAATATACCATGTTGCACTGCTTCTCATAAACTTGATCTCAATATGAAAAAAACAATCATGGGAGATATATATATATATATATATATATATATATATATATATATATATACTTGTTTTTTTCTTTTCAGATGAGGAAACTGAGACCATCATCCTTTGTCTAGAATGAACTTGCTTACCAAAAAGTTTTACACTTTGTTTAACTCTAAGTCAGTAACTACAGAGTGTGATGGAGCCAAATGAACCAATTTTTAATTTTTAGTGTGAACCTTCACAGTTATCATCTAGATGATACAAATGATACAAGATAGGACTTCATTTCCAATTTTATTGATTAACTAGACTTTAAAAAGTGATGGAGAAATAGTGAGGATTAAACTTTAGAAATGTTCCAAATGAACTCTGGAGAGTCAGGTATTAAAATATTTACCACATATCCTTGCCTACAACACAGTAATTCTCCAAGGTCAGTGTTTCCAGGAACATCTCCAAAAAGATATTCTCAGATAGGATGGCCCTGTGGCATAAAGCTTAGATTCTGTTCTATTGGTCCCTTATAGGTCCTGCTTACCTGCTTATTGAACATTGAATACTGAGTTCAGAACTCTGATTGAATGCCCAAAAGGCACAGTCAGAATTCAATTTGTTTGTAAAAGAAAATTACTATTGCCTACTTACTAAGAGGATGAAGGAACTAGTCAACTAATCAAACATTCTCGCTCCTTCCACACAAAACAACAGTCAAATTTGTGAGCCCTTGAAGGATGTGAGGAACTGAATAACTTTTAATCCCCAAGCACCATGGAGAGAGATAGGAAGCTTTGTTTTTTGTCACTAATCCCTGATAGGGATAACTAGTAGAGCACTGGGCCTGACATCAGGAAAAACCTGAGTTCAAATCCAGGCTCAGATGCTTACTAGCACTGTGACCCTGGGCAAGTCATTTATCCCAATTTGCTCAGTTTCTTCATATGTAAAATGAGCTGGAGAAATAAATGGCAAACTACCCTAGTGTTTTTGCCAAGACAACCTCAAAAGGGGTTGCAAAGAGTCAGACACAATAGAAAGGAACAAGAACTTGCCCCTGATAACTCATCTTAAGCACTTTCCCAGTATGGGCTGGAAAAGAAAGTCCAGAGTGTTTCCTCTATTTATCCAATAGCTCTGCCTTGGGTCTTAATATACAGAAAACCCTTCTATGTTTCTGTTTCTCTAGTCATCTAACAACTATAAAAATTGAAAATAATGGAGCCAATATGAAGGAAAATGGAGAAAAATAAGACAGGAAGACAGGAATATAAATATACCTTTTCTTCTGTAAAATCTCCAAATGTTGCTTGAAGATCACTTATTTCTTCAACTAAAAACAAACCAGAAAGGACTAGAATGAGATAGGCTCAAGAGGGAATAAAAAAAATGCAATAATCTAGATACATCTAGGATACTTTTCAAACTAACAATTCAGTTTACAAAAGGAATTTCTTAGGCTGAATCTATCTTAGGCCAATAACACTTCTGCTATCTGCAGGTCCATATTGAGCCTAGAAAATTATTTATCTTTCAGGGTTGATACTTGAAATTTTTGAAAAAAAAAACACTGTCTTTTTCTCATCCATGTTACTAAAGGAAATTCAGTCTCATTTGAGAGAAGGTTTTTAATAACTCCTCCAAGGAATCTTAAATCAATCTTCATTGTTTGTTTGGGGAGGGGGAGAATAAAAACCCAACCAAGCAAAAAAAAAAAAATCCCACTTCCAAACTCTTTGCAATAATACCAGCAATACTCTAATATAGATTCTGTCTTGGTTGGGAAAGCAAATGAATACCTAAAGATTCAGTCAAGAGCTGAGTTCTCAGAGAAGGTGACTTAACAAGAAACTTTCTTTAAAATGACATTGAGTGAATTAGCTTGTGAATAAACATCAATACCTAAATTTAAAATGAGATTTTATTCATCTTTGTGTATCCTGCAGTGCCTTGAATGTAAAAGCATCTCAATAAATGTCTGTAGAGTTTAATTGAATCATGTTAGGTTAAAATACAAAAACTTGGATGGACAAAAAGGAGGTGAGCAAAGGTCCTCTCAGATCAAACAGAAACTTTCCATTTAGCATTTAAATTTCTCAAAAACTTGGTTTTAATCTACCTTTCAGTCTTAAATCCTATTCCCTTTCACATACTCTTTGCTCCAGCAAAACCAGCATTTTGGCTATTCTACACACCCAATACAGGATCTCTCTCCCCTCTGAACCTTTATACTGGCTCTCCCTCATTCCTAGGATGCTCTCCTTTCTCATCTCTGAGTTTTAGAATCCTGTTTCCCTTAAAAAACATCTCAAACCAATTTGGAACTATGCTCAAAAGACAATAAAAATGCATACCCTTTAATCCAGGAATACCACTATTAGGTCTGTATCCCAAAGAGATCAGACAAAGTGGGGAAGACCAGGTGTACAGAAATATTTATAGCAGCTCTTTTTGAGGTGTCAAATTATCAGGGAATGGTTAAACAAATTGTGGTGTATGAATGTGATGGAGTTCTATTGTTCTGTAAGAGTGGGGCAGACTTCAGAAAAACCTGGAAAGACTTACATGAACTTATGCTGAGTGAAGTGAGCAGAATGAAGAGAACATTGTACACATCAACAGCAATATTGTGAGATGATAAACTATGATGGCTATAGCTCATCTCAGCAGCTCAGGGATGAAAGACAGTGAGGAAAAATGCTATCCACATCTAGAGGAAAACTATGGAGTCTGAATGCAGATCAAAGCATTCTATGTATGTTTCTTTTTAAAACTTATTTTATGTTTTTTCTTTGTTTCTCATGGGTCCCCCCCCCCTTAGTTCTAATTCTTCTTTCACATGACTGATATGGAATTGTGTTAAACACAATTGTACATGCTTAATCTTTATCAAATTGTTCAATGCCGGAGTGGGGGGGCATAGAAAAATGTGGAACTCAAAAGCTTACAAAAAATGAATGTTCAAAATTATCTTTGCATGTAATTGGAAAAGATAAAGTAAAATAACATTTTAAAAAACTCAACTCAAGCACCAGCTTCTACCTGATGTCTTTCCTGATTGCTTATACCCTCCCAAATTTCTTTGTATTTAATTTTATATATATATATATATATATATGTTGGTATATTTACTTATGTTTTCTCCACTTTTCTCTCAGTAGAATATAAGCTTCTTGAGGCAAGTACTATTTTATTTTTTGCCTTTGTATCCCAAGAATCTACCACATATGTACCCTACACATGATAGGGAATTAATGAATGCTTGTTGTTGATTTATGTTATGATTTATTTGACATTACCTTGGCTGATTTATTGCCCTGGAACTCTATGTAAATCCCTTTGAGAGCTGAGACTGCCTAGGTGGAAGCTTCCCATATCACCCACTCTTCCCTTCTATCCACCTATCAACTTCAACCCTTTAGTGTTCCTAGTTTACCCTTCCCTAGCCTTCCTTTGTGACCTAAGAACTTTGTTCAATTATTCACAAGTTGCCCTCACAGTAGACCTGTTGGTTTGTTGTCGTCTTTTGTACTCAAAGAGGACCAAAATGACATCACTATATTACAATCAAGTTTACAGAGGGCCAGATCAATACAAGCTTGGAATGTTCTAATACAGGTCAGGTCCAAGTGAACATCTGGAGTGGAATTAGACCTGTCCCCTCCCATCAGAAATTACTTTGCACATATATTATATTTGTATGTGCTGTTTCTTCACAATAGACTACACAATTCTTGAATGGAAGAATTATTTCATTTGATCATTGTATTCCCAGTACTTAGAAGAATGGTTGGCATGAAAATGCTGATTGTATTGAATTAGACAATAGAAAAGAAGAGGGAGAATAGATAAAAATAAGTAAAACACATATATCTCCCCAAATTTATTTTTATATATTACCATCCTGGATTTCCACTGGAGCTCTTCTTTCTAGATTTAAAAAAAAACAAACAAATATTTGCTTAGAGGTCCTTGTGACAATAATGATGTCAATTCATGAGCAAATTTTGATGAATAAAAAAAGTTTTCCCACCTCTGCTTGATTCATATTCTTCGATTTTTCTCACTAGGGTTTTATCAATGCTGTCACAAGCTCTCTTCAGGTCATCCAGGTTTTCCTTTCCTAGAATTCCTCGTTTCTCCATCTCAATGAAAAGCTCCAAAGAAGTCTGGTGGAAAAGAGATGGCAATCAGTGAAACAGCACTTGAAAAGTGTGAGCTACATTATTCTTTGGATATTAACATTTTTGTTTCCTTCAAATTCTCAGAATCAAGGACTTTAAAAAAAAACAATCATACCCTCCCCTCATTTGGATTGGCCAAAGATCCTTTGTCATAAAAGGGCTTTTTGGAGAGTCTTTAGATCACATGCCCCATTTTTTTTCTGGGCATGTTCTAGTCTGTAAACATAGTGACAAATGGAAAGGGCTCATCTCTGACTCCATCTCTATCAGAATCAACTCTGAGATTTCAGTTCCACAGGCTAAGTAAAGTCCAGGCTGAGACAAAGAATGAGAAATTACAACATCAGACCTGGATAGTCATGACATCACTGACTCATCTCTCAAGTCTAATGCTCATCTCAGTCTCTGATTAAGCTGGAGACCAGAAGAAAGGCAAAATGAGAAGTGTGGGCATTGTGCTAGATGTATAGACAGGAAAATCTGGGTTCAAGTACCCCTGTCTGACAATAGCTTTGTGACCATGGACCAGGCACTTAAAATCTCTAAGCATTCCTCAACTATAAAATGAGCAAGTTGGTCTAGATGATCTTTTATGGCCCTTCCAGCTCTAAATCTATTACCTTATCACCCCAGACAACTGGTCTGATATACCCAAGGTATATAAATTGTTTTAGTCCTTTAAGACTTCCCTTTTCATGTCATTTCTAAACATGGAGCCCAGTTTTGTTTGATAACAGTCAAGACCCTCCTGTATTGTAAAAGTTCCATCACCCAATACCACTAATGTAAATCTGGCTGAGAATTAGATGGTGGTAAGCTATTATTTATACCTGGAAAGTCTCTCTCCCTTCTCCTCAATACCCTCCATCCCAACCTATTCTCAGAAAGAACTCTGGTTTACAAAGCACAGCATTGCCAATTCTTACCGTATTATCTTCTAGTTTGTACTTTGGAATCTTGCTACTCAAAATAAATTTGAAAGATTTCAATTCAAAGTTTGCCACATCTTCTGAAAGATTAAAAAGCAGGATCCTGAGGTGGGAAATTAAGAAATTTTAAAAATGTTTCCTCAAAGCATATTATGAATGCTTACTCATTTTTCCCTTTTAATGGAGACCAAATAAAGTAGGCAATTCCAAATACATAGAACAGGAAAAAAAATTTATTTTAGCTCTTTTACAAACAGCTTGCTATTCTTTTGAAAATTGAATAATTTCAATGTGTAGCTATCAACATTGTCCTGATTATCTGTGCTTCTTTTTAAACTTCTTTCTGTTTTCTTTTATTCTTTTAAAAAAAAATGATTCCTCAGTGAGTCAATGATTTTTCTTCCCCCCCTTTTTTGCTAATCTATCCCTAACCACTCCCTTCAGCCTCCTCCCACCTGTGCCATTGGGAGGGAAAAAGAAGGAAAAGAAAAAAAATTCCTTATAACAAATATTCAAAATGACACAATAAATCCCCACAATATCTAAACCTTGAAAATATCTTATACTGTATCAAGGAATGTCTTAGAGATGTTTCATGAAACCATACAGTCAGACCAAGAGGCAGCATGATTTAATGGAAGATCAAGTCCAGGGACCTAAGTTTAAATCCAGGTATCCTATTTATTTCCTCAATAAGCCTGTATAGGCCTTTGAGTTTTCTGGGACTCAGTTTCCTAATCTGTAAAATGAGGTCTCCTCTGGTTCCAGTCTTAAGAATCTGTGACTACACACAAGACTAACAATAAATAGGGAGGCTCATTCATTCACTTAGTTATTTGTTCATTTATTTATTTATTCATTCATTTATTCATTTCAAAGAAGATCAAACTGTAAGCACCCAAGGAATCCTGGAGGATGCTTCTACTTTATACACCTGATCATGCAATTCTTAGTAGTCAACAAAGCTTCATGAGAAGACATAACTCTCAGCTTTAAAGGTATTCCCTGATTCCTATAGAATGGTGTGGTATAATGAGCTGAATGTTGAACATGAAGGTGAAGACCTAGATTCCAATCCCACCATTGATACTATCTGATTAAGTTCAAGTCTGAACTTATCTGTACTTCAGTTTCTTCAGCATAAAATGGTGATACAAGTAGTTACCTCACAGGCTTGTTGTGTGGCTCAGTTATGAACTCTATTAGCAAGGACTGGCTTTTGCCTCTTTTTTTCTATTCCCAGCTTAACACAATGGCTGCAAATCATTTGAGAGCCAGGCCAGCTAAATTTCAGGACACTCTTTTTTTTATTTTTGCAAAGCAATGGGGTTAAGTGACTTGCCCAAGGCCACACAGCTAGGTAATTATTAAATGTCTGAGGCTGAATTTGAACTCGGGTATCACAGAAGTCTGATAAATGCTTCTTGGCTAACCAATTGATTACAACTACTATATGTTTACAGTTTGACTTGACTTCACCTTTTAGAAATTAAAAAGATTGAAGCATGTGTTTGTAAAGCCTGAAAAATGTTACATGATGTCTTAACATTCATGTCTTGTTAGGACTTAGCCACATTTTATACAATCTGGGGAGACCAGATTTCAAGAGGACCAAGATAATGGATAGAAGATAGAACCCAACAGTTTAATTTTAAATGCATGATGAGTTAGATTGGAATCTCTAAATTCAATTCTCTTAATTCAGAAGTATCTGTTTCTTGATCAGACTTAACAAACATTTTTCTTGTGCTTGGAATTCTCATCATCTATAAATACCTATAATCTAGTCTGTTTTTTTTAAATTTATTCAATGTTTAAGCAAACCATATTCTACTGATATTCAACTCCAAATTAATCTAGCTATGAAACAGTTAGTAGCTAAATTGTGCTAAAAATCATGAAAATCATAACCATAAATTCAGATTGGAATAGACAAACAAAGCAGGCTAAAGGCTAAATAGTAACTTGGGAAACTAGCTTCTTCAGTGCCTTTAGTCTCCCCTTTTGAGGCCCCTTTTCTCTTTTTAGTTTTCCTTCAATCATTGGCTTGAGAACTTGAGAGCTTTTGCCATCTCTTAATTATCAACAATGGTTCTTAGTAAATTTTGTGAGATGAATAATAAAGAAACCACAGAGTGACTAACAAATGCTGTTTTGTTCAAGGTACAAAGCTTACCACAAATAGTCAAATTTAAATGAAAAAAATTAACTACTTTAGGAAGAATTTTTAAAAATCATATATAGGGGGAAGCTAGGCGGCTCAGTGAATACAGCACTGACCCTGGAGTTCTAATTTAACCTCAGATACTTAATACTTACTTAGCTGTGTGACCTTGGGCAAGTCACTTAACCTCATTGCCTTGCAAAATAAAAAAAATCATATCAAGGAGGAGGCTACCATTCTACAATAAGAAGGCAGGGAAGTGTATTATTTCATATTTTCTCTTTCATCATCACTTCCACCATTATTAAAATATCATGAATAATGTAGCACCTTGGACCCATAAAGAAGACTGCAGGACCATTTTTCTTCAAACTAAATCATTCCAGATTAATGTGCTTTTTTGAGTTCTTATGTCAAATTTTTATTTTTTCCTGTTTTACTTCTATCAGGATGGAAGCTATTTCATTTTCATTCTGACTCATTTCCCTTTCCCATATTTAATCAGTCATGTAGACATGCCATTTTCCCCTTTTCAACATTTTTCTCATTGGTTCCCCTTCTTCACACTCAAATCATCCTCATTCAACCCCTGCACCTAGATCATTACAATAATCTTAAAAAACAAACATTTTGTATCATCTTCTCACCTAGATCATTGCAATAACTTTAAAAATGAATATGTTGTATCATTTTCTCTACCCTTGCTCAAGTACAAATAAAATTCCTTAAAGATAGTAACTTTTATGTCTTGGTATTTTCCCCTAGAACTTCATCCAGCGGTCACCATATAGCAGGTATTTGACAAAAGCTTATTAGTTGCATATTGCTCTTTTCTTAAGAAACACCCTCAACTTGATGGGAGAGGGTGCCTGTGACAGCTAATGCTGTCAACCCCAAGTCTATTTTGCTGTTGATCCTGATTTGACTTCAGATATCCCAGTGGGGCCCCCAGATGGATGACTTGTCCTGAGGTGAAGCAATGTAATCTGCCTTATTCTGTGGGAAGGTCCTTGATTTTGTTTAACTGGCTCTTGCTGTCTCATGAAGTCATTAGTTTCTGCAGATTCCATATTTTTTTAGAGAGGAGTTTTCTTCATTTACCTTTTCCAATTGGTCAATTCTACTTTTGAAAGAGCTTTCCATTTGACCTATTGAGGTTTTGAGAGAATTATTTTCTTTTTGCATTTGCCCAATTGAGGATCTGAGAGAATTATTCTCATTTTGTATTTGTCCAATTGATGATCTGCGAGACTTATTTTCATTTTGTATTTGTTCAACTGAGGATCTGATAGATTTATTCTTATTTTGTATTTGTCCAATTGTATTTTCCAATGATTTGTTTTCTTGTTGAAAGGTGTTAATTATCTCTTCCAAATTTTTCAATTGATTTTTAAACTCCTTCCTGATTTCTTAAAGGAAGTCTTTCTGTGCTGGAAACCAGATCATATTCTCCTCAGAGGTTCTAGGTCTCTCTGAGTTAGAGTCTTTTCCTTCCAAGAATTTTTCTATGGATCCACCTTTCCTCTCACCTTCCTTCATTTTGCTAAGACTTTGAGTTGGGGAGGGGCTGGTTCACAGAGGTTTGGTGTTGGGATCCATAGAGGCTTTACTCACTAAGTGTAATATCTCCAGCTGGCCAGTAGGGTGTGCTAGAGGATTTGCTCACTGAGTGTAATTTCTCCAGCTGGCCAGTAGGGGGTGCTGGTTGCTTTCCTCTGGAGTGTCTGTGACCTTGATTGAGGCCTTTTCCCTTGACCTGGAGGGAGTGATTGAAGCTGTCTTCAATCAATGGTGGGCTTTACCCTGGGGTGAAGTCATCCCTCTCCCAATTGTCAGCTGGGCTGGTTTTTCTGCTCACACACCTGTGCCTGGGGCAGAAGTAGTCTGTAGCTGCAATGGAGGCATGGGCTCGGAGTTCCTCAGACCTGAGGAGCCCAAGGATGGTGTCCACAGCTCTCCTGCACCGGAACTCTCACCCCAGCCCTGTCAGCAAGCTCCAGAGGGTCAGCACCAACACTAGTGCCTCTGCTCCCTAGTTGAACCAAGTCCCCCCCATGGTCCACCAGGCTCTTGCTCCATTTAATCAAACAGGTCTGGCTCTTGGGCCCTCAGGCTCCCAGGGGCTCCAACCCTGCTGCTAATCAGGCTGATCCGAGGCTGATCCACCTTCTGTGCTAGGACTCACCCAAGGCTGTGGAAGACAAATCCTAAGGTAGATGTTCTTTCTCCTGGCTTTTCTTTCTGGGTTTTGAGGATTGGATTTCTGTTAAGAGGTTTGTTTCATATCATAGATGGGGAAAGATCAGGAGACTTTAGAACTGCACCTATCTTCTCTTCGCCATCTTGACTGGAAGTCCAAAAGCTCCTTGAAAAAGATATCTGATGGCTAGGTGACTCTAGCTATAACAGCCTAGAGCCTGGTAAGGGAGAGGAATGATCAGGTAAGGAAGCATAATCCTCTGGAGGATTAAGAATCTCATCTCCCTTGGATGTCAGCATCTGTACAAAACCTTGGTTACCCTATACAAGTCCTAATTTTGTTACTACTCTAACTGGGCATTGGAGATCAGAAAATTCCCAATACCTGTCTACACCAGCCCCTGAGAGAAGAGAGACCCTTCTGGTTTAAAAATTGACAGCTAGGTAGTACAGTGGATAGAGCACCAGTCCTGGAGTCAGAAGGACCTGAGTTCAAATTTGACCTCAGATACTTATTATCTAGCTGTGTGACCTTGGGCAAGTCACTTTACCCCATTGTCTTGCAAAACAACAACAAAAAAAGGAATTGACAATCTATTTTCTTCACTCATTTGAAGAGAAAAGAGAGGAGAGAACCTTGAGAGGAAAAAGAATGTGAAGGAAGAGAGCAGGGAGGAAAGCAGAGCAGCATATGATCTGGAGCCTAGGTGGGTTTTTCAAGCATGGATGCTCAGAGATAGGAAGCAGCCAGCATGGTTGGCTTTTGAGGCACATTCAAACTCCAGTCCTTTGATTGCCTTTTTCAGACTGGCTGTTCAAATTGTCAGTTGTTTTTGTCTTGGTTGAAGTCTCCTGAAAAAATTAAAATCTCTTTTATTTTTTATGCATATGCTCCCCAAAATCAGGGTAAAGAAATGAGGAAACTGATTTCATTTATGCCCCACCCCAAGACTACAAATCCAGATCAACAGCAAAGTAAACTTGGGGCTGAGTGCACTGGCTGTCACAGGAATTCTCTCCCATCCTGTTGAATATATTTCTTAAGGCAATAACAATTCTCAGTTAACATCAATTAACAAGCGTATGTTAAGTACCAGCTATGTACCAACCACTGTATGAAACTCTGGCAGTAGATACCAAGATAAAAATTATATGGAGGCAAGAAGGTCTATAATTACAGGGTATGGATTCAAAACTTGGTTCTGCTACTTATTACCTGTATGACCTTGGAAAAGTCATTTTACTATCACTGGATCTCAGTTTTCTTATCTATAAAGTAAAGGCATTAGACTAGATGATATCTCAGGTCCCCTTCAACTTTAAATCTTTGATACTCTAATCTCCAAGAGTAGGACCGATAGGGAAGTTAGATTTTGAAAAATTTAGAGATGAAAATATAGTAACTGTTTCTATACACTGATGTTGAAATAGAATTAGCACTAGTGATGTTGGGTAGATCACATTTCTTTCTAAAAATATTAATAATATATTAGTCTATGGCAACAAGTAAGAGACAGCATGACATCGAGTCAGAGTCAGGAAGATCTAGCTTCAAGTTCTTCATAGGACACATTCTGGCTTGGGCAGTAGACCAGAAAACTCTTTAAAATATTGAATTTTAGAGCAGGCACCTAATTTACTTCAGGATTTAGGATTTCCTCACTGAAAATCTCCTACACTAATAAAATCACATATCCAGTCTCATCCTATTCCATGGTAGCTGATAATCCAAATATAATAATAATTATATAACTTTGAATATAGATGGATTTATTTCCCTTATTTAAAAAAAAACATGCTATTATTTCCTCTAGAAACATGCCTAAAGAAGAAAGGGTAATATAGAATTCAAATGTCAGGATAGGCTTAAATTTACCATCCTTTGGCTATTGCCAAAAAATTAAAATTTGTGGTGATGGTATTTAGAGGGGGACTGAATTTAAATTAAAAAGATTAAAAGAGGTAAAGAAGGGAACAATATATCATACTTAAAGGTGACATTGACAGCGAAAGATATCAATTTTATATGTTCATCCAATAGAACAGAAAATAAATTAATAAAGGAAAAATTAGCTGATTAGTAGATAAAACTTTGGACATGTCAGAAAGATGAATTTACACTCTGAAGAGCCATTCTTCAGGAAAAGATGGAAAATTGGATGACAAAATATGAGGGAAATTGATATTCTATCCATGTAGAACAGTAAAATTTAAATAGCTTAATAATCCAAATATAAAAAATAAAATTAGAAACTAATGGAAGAAATATATGTATTGTTATTGTAAAAATGTGTAAGTTTTCTAAGCATTCAGCAAAGGATAATGTAAAAGAAAATAACATGATTTTTATTATAAATTATAATATAGAGTTAGCAAAAGGCAATATATCTAGAAGAAAAAGAAAAAATCATAACAGAAAAAACTTTGTACTGAAATTTTCTGATAAAATTCTGAATCCAAAATACTAATGAGAATTAAGGATGCTGATGCCTGGTCATAAAAACCTTTTTAAAGTTTGCTAAGCATTTATCTCATGTGATCCTGGTAACACAGGATTTCATTACTCATAGAAAGCAATGTAGATCTACCCAATAAGGAACTTCAAAGTGTTCAAATTCTTTCACGTTCCTATTCTAGTACTAGTACTATAACCTAATAGAAGGCTGTTGATCAAAAATAAAAAAGGGACCTATCTATGCAAAAAAGTATCCCAAGCAGCATATCAAAAATGTCAACAATCTATGTGTCCAGTTTTCTTGGAACAACCAATCAAATTTTAGTTCATGAATGTAATTTTACTCCATGAAATAGTAAATATGAAGACTGCAAATAATTAAGAAAAGACAAAATGAAGACAAGCAAGCAAACAAAATCAAAAGAATGATAGTGACTATAGTTATGTATATACGAATAGAAATAGCAAAAAAAAGACAACTTCAGAAAATTATACAAATGAGGACATGGAAATAAACTATATAATTTGTGTCTCTCTTGTTAAGGTTAATATACATGGACACTTATTTTTTAAAAAAATCTGTTATTTCATTTATGTAAGGAACTCTTAGTAAGGACACTTTTTCTACTAACTAAACTTGAGGTATTAACTAGGGTCCAAAAAAGTTATGGCACTTGCTCAGGACTACATAGCCAGTACATTTCTGAAATGAAAATGAAAACTTGAACTCAGGTCTTTCTGACTCTTTCTCTCTCTCCAAAACATAAATATTGTATGAAATTTGAATATCCTGTAGATAGGTACACTTTAAAAAATAATATTGGGCAATAATATTGCAGTGGATAGGGCACCACACCAGAATCAAGAGAACTTGAATTCAAATCCAGTCTCAGACACTTATTGGCTGTGTGACCCTGAGTAAAGCACTTAACCCTAATTGTCTAAAAATGTCTTTATTATATATTCACACTTAAAACAGTATATATTGCCTTAGAACATGTGAAGATACTTTTACATATGTATATATATTCAATATTTAAAAAACAAATTATAAAACGAAGTTTACAACTCCATGTGCAATCATTTACAATTATTTAAAATTGTTTCTTATGTGTTTAAATATTTTGATAGATATGTGCAGAAAGGGTAATAAAAATTAAAAAAGAATAATCTTATCTCCACTGTGTTTGAAATGATCCAGAAAATGATATTCATTTTCATTAACTTGATTCAGTAGCTGCACAAAAGAATAAGATCTTTTTTTTCACATATGCCTTGGAAAACTGAAAGGATTATCTAAATGTGTTTCTGTTGTTTGCACAGACATTTTGAGTTCTCGATTTCTGTCCAATACCTCATGGTACAATTCTACAAAGAAATCCCCAAATCATGACAAAAACAAACCATTTATCACACCCAGTACCAGTCAATATAATTATAATCATAATCTCTAGGAGAAAATATCTGACCTCAGATGTAATTTTCAAATTCAAGTGAACTGAGAACAAACATCACAATTAAACATTCTTTGGTATGAATTTGCCAATGCCTCATTTCTCCCAAGAGTATTTGGATTTCAAGCATTTTATTTCTAATTATAAAATGATAAGCTTTGGAACTCTGAATAAACATAATAGAACCAATCATAGTTCCAAAGGACTAATGATGAAACATGCTACCAATCTCCAGAGAGAGCTGATGGACTTAAAAGTCTTTTTAAAAAAGCATGATTTGTTTTGCTGAACTATACATACTTGTAACATATTTTGGTTTTTTCTTACTTTCTCAATGGGCAGGTAAAGGGGAGATAGGAGGGAGAAAATTTAGAACTGAAAGTAAAATAGAAGTGAATATAAAAAATAAAGACTTTGTCTTCCCTAAATGGAATTTTAGGCATCTGAGAATAGGTGGGATGAAATTCTTGAGGGGAGGGGTTTAGGGAGGAAGGAGTCTTTCATGTGCCCTAGATATCATCATATCATCATCCTCTTAAGCACTTATATAGCACATTAATATTTGCAAAGCTTTTACACATATTGATGTATTTGTACTCATATAGTTTGCCTATGTACAAAGTTAAACTCATTTAAAATGCATCCAAATAATGCTCATTTCAAAAAATCATAATCTTAAAGTTCCACCTACCTATAGGAGGAAACCTGGCCTTTGGTTGAAATTTGGTGCTTCATCTCCAGTTCATTAGTGTTTAAGAAAGTCTTGAGGAGATCCATTCGTTTTATGTGGTAGAGCAGTTCCTTCAAGAAGAACAGATTGTCCTCGTCCAACAAACCCTGTTCCTCAAGTGTGTTGAAGAAACTCATGGCATCCTTAATTAGTTCCTGCTTCCTCAATGGAATGCAATCCAAGCAGAGGTATTTCAGAGCAGCCAGATCTTGACTGTCTATTTCCTCTGTAATTGCAAACAGAACTGTGCGGAAGTCCATGCTTATCAGAAAGAAGGTGAAGTTTTAACCTGGGAAAAGAAACTCTTATTTTAGTTAAGACAAATAAACTCTTAGCTGTATACATTCTAAGGCTTCTTCTTTGTTCAGTTGAAAGTTTTCACTTTCAAAGAAGATGTTTCCCACAACATTCAAAGTCTATACACTCTAAAATATAATGTACTTGCTCTTTCTAACTTATCTATAACTGTCATTAGGATCAGTACCTTCTATGAATATCCCAAAGCACTTACCACATAGTTATTGTCTTACATAGTTCCTGCTTGATAAATGTTAGACAAATGAATAAAATGAATATTGACTAGGCATTCTTAAATCAGTCCACTGCATGTTCATCTTTCTATTCTCTTTTTGACCCATAATCAGAAGGGACTTTACATGATTACTTAACTGTTTCAACTTTTCCCCTACACAACTCCTTAAACATTAAGAGCAAAGATCATGTCTTTCAAAAGTTAATGTTATCTTAATGAAGCATATCATAGTAAAGCAAAATAAGCTCTTGTGTTCAAAAGACCTATGATTTCAAATCCATTTACTAGCTGTAAGCTAGTATTGAGCAGAACATCTAGGAAGACCTCTGAAGTTATGGTTTCCTCATCTGTGATTTGGCAACAAGAATATTTCACAGTGTTGGGAGGATCAAATTATATATTGTAGATAAAGTGCTTTGAAAACCTCAAAGTGCAATGCAAATGTGACTTGTTAGTAGAAATGTAATGTCCAGAATGACCAGAATATTTTGACTATAATTGCAAGTTGAAAAAGCATTGAAAAGTGTTTTCAGGAGCAGCTAGGTGACACAGTGGATAGAGCAACAGTCTTGGAGTCAGGAGGACCTGAGTTCAAATTTGACTTCACTTAATGATTGCCTAGTTGTGTGACCTTGGGCAAGTTACTCTTAACCCCATTGCCTTAAATAAAGAAAATTTTAAAATGTTTTTACACACATGGACCATGCAATTTAACAGAATTATATCCAAGTCTATAATGATATACCACATTCAAACCTTTTAGAATCCTTTAAATATCCAGTAATCATAATGAATGCCTGTAATTCCTGCTACTAGAGAGACTAAGGCTAGTGAATTGTTTGAGCTCAAGAAGGTTGTCAACTGGGTGTCCTAAATCCTGTACCAGTAAGTGAGCTCAAAATCAAAGATCTTAAATTCTTCAAGTTAAAATTTAATTGGGTTTCCAGGATTTCTAGCAGTTTATATATTTGATTGAAAGTGAAGTTAATGCCACCATTCTATCCCCTCCACCACCAAGAATGATAATGTTTGCCTTCACCAAACCTGAGAAATCAGAAGAGCTTTATTCAGTAGAAGCTTACCCCAAGAAATAAGTCTAGGTTCTCTCACAAATGCAGCAGTTTAGAAAAAGGTCTGAGTATCTATCTGGGAAAAAATACAGATTCATTGAATAGCTGAAGTAGTGTCTGACTAATGACTTCCTATGTGATGCAATATCCTGAATGTGGAAAAGTACTCTTAGAACAGTACTCTTAGCATGACTTTTTCTTGATTCAGCAAAATCAACATTTCCCCAAGATTTCTCAACTTTCTCAGGCATGTTTTCCTCCTTGTATGTGATTGTTTTTAGACAAATAATACACACATGACACCCTCTGACCACCTTAGCTTACTCTGAACTGTTCTTGGGTTCCCCAAAGGTTTTCAACATCTGGTGTCAGAATTTTTCATTTCCAAGGTGAGGGGAATGAATTCCATACATAGACTCTTGACTTGGAGGTATAGGGAAATGAAAGTTTATTACATATTATTATGGCTTGAAAATAGCAAGTAAAGAAGTTAAGAAATTAAGCAGTAAAAAGGGCTAGATCACTTAAGGAAAATTAGCAAAACTAAGAGGCAATGTTAGATTTTTTTTAAGGAAAAGGAATAGGCATTTTGTTTATTCGTGGGTGGAATTTGGGGGAGGGAGTTAAGGCAATTCCAACTCTCTCAGTAGGTTTAAATTTCAGTATCCTTTTTGATAAGATAGCCTTTAGGTGGTGAGTTTGGGGGAAAGTATTTACATCTCACTACCTATTTTAGTATGCCAACTTCAAGAATCTTTATCTGAATATCCAAATGTACAGGAATGGAAGGCCACTCTCCCCTTACAGTAAAATAGCTTCTAGTATATAAGTTCCAGGTGGCCCACTAACAATGGGATGAGAATCAGACACCCACAGGAAATGTAAGACCAGCACTGAAGGAAATAATATTTGGCATACTATTTTCTGTTTCTAATATTTCCACTACTACATACACACACACACACACACACACACACACACACACAGAGAGAGAGAGAGAGAGAGAGAGAGAGAGAGAGAGAGAGACAACAAATCTAAGCCTCTTATTTTCATTTTTTATTGTTGTAGCACATGGTACACATTCAACTTCCTCCTTTTTAATATTCATATAACTCTCAACAAACTAAAGGCAAAAATGGATTTGCAAATTGATCTAAAGTTCTATCACCTTTGTTTTTTTTTCCTTTGAAGATCTGGATTCAAGGTAGACCCTTGACACATACCAACTTGGAACACTGGACAAATTATTTCACTTTTCAGTGTCCCAGTTAACATATAATACTAGAAGGTGCAGAGCAGGGAGGCATCAATCTGCACTGGGAAAGGGAATATTCTCATTGAGTGTTCCTTATGCTAATGAAATTACAACTCCAGCCCAGACACAATAACTCTTAAACATCCAGATTATTTCCAAATTTTTGCTATAATAAAGCAATTCTGAACATTTTTGTTCTAGCAATTGAATCACTGGTTCAGAAGGCAGAATCAGTTTCTAACTTATTGTAAATTATAAGACAGTTCTTCAAAATGTTTATACTGGTTGTTCAATTTATAATTATTGCTGTTTTTGCCATTCTGGAAGATATACGGTAATATCTTAAGGTTGTTGCAATTTGTTTTTTTCTCTAAATATCCCCACCATGCTCTTTTTTGCAGAGGTGGGAGGTCCACAGGTGTAGGCTATGGCATATATTTTTAGACTTTTTCAAAGTAATGATTGGATTTTCTGATTTTTGTGTGTGTCTCATCTCCCTCTTTTTTTCTTTTCCCTCCCTTTCTTTAAAGATGAAAATTTTTTCTGTAAGATCACTGATGGGAGAGGAGAGGGGTTATTTGAAACAATTCTGGTGATATAAAAACAAAAGTTTTCAATAAAAGATTTTAAATTATTTTAATTGCTTTGTTATTACTATAGCTAAACTATAATTATTATTTTGACAATTATAACAATTATTATAAATATAATAATTTATATACTATGATTATGATTATTAAAATTACTTTTACACTTTTTTTCTGAGACAGAGCCAGGATGGTAGTACAGACAAAGCCTTCTAGCAAAACTCTCCTAATGTTTTCTTCCAAACAACTTTAAAATAATAAAACAAATTCTGCAGCAGTATAACCAACAAAAAGAGAGATGAGACTTTTTCCAGCCAAAGACAACTTGACTTAAAAGGTAGGAAGAAAAGGTTTGGGACACAGGGAAGGGAACTATCTGAGAGTATAGGATGTTGGCAACACCAACTAGCGGCCTTGGATTGGAGGCTGTGGCAATTACATAAAACTATTCCAGAGGGAAACTCACAGAACAAGATAAATCTAACCATAAAATAAATAAAAAGGAATTTAAGGAGATGAATGAAATATCAGAAAAGATGGATCTGATAGACTTCTAGAGAAAGATAAATGGAAATAGAAGGGATACTTTTTTTTCCTATTTGTATATGGTATCTTAACAAAACAACCAAATATTAGGTCATAAAAAATTTCACAAATAAATGCAGAAAAACTGAAATATTAAATGTATCTTTTTGGTTTCATAATGCAACAAAAATTACACTCAATAAAGGACTGTGGAAGTATAGTTTAAAAATTAGTTGGACACAATACAAACCTAAAGAATGAGTGGGTCAAAGAATAAATCATAGTAACAATCAACAATTTCCTTTTACAAAATGATAACAATGACACAACAAACTAAAACTGGTGGGATACAGCCAGAGTAGTACTTAGGAGAAAATTTTTATCTTTAAATGCTTAGTCAGTAAAGGAGAGAAAGAGTAGATCAATGAATTGGGAATGCAACTAAGAAAGTAGAAAAGGGAGAAATTTTTAAAATCCCCAATTAAACACTAAAATAGAAATCCTAAAAACCAAAGGAGAGAGTATTAAAATTAAAATTAAAAAAACAACAATAGTGAACTAATAAATAAAGCTAGAAGATGGTTTTATAAGAAAAACCAATGAAATAAACCATTGATTGATTTGATTAAAGTAAAGAAAGAAGAGAACTAAATTACTAGTAAAATAAAAGAGTGAATGAACCACCAATGAAGATGAAATTAAAGCAATTTGGGGAACCTCTTTGGTCCAATTATAATCCAATAAAACTGGCAATCTAAATGAAATGGCTGTATATTTATAAAAAATATAGATTGTGCAAATTAACAGAGAGAAAAAATAGAATACTTGAATATCTCTGTCTTAGAAAAGGAAATTGAACAAGTTATAAGTTGAACAAGTCTGAAGAAAAATTCCCCAGTACCATAAAGGTTTGCAAGTGAATTCCAAACATTTAAAGAATAATAAATTCTAATACTATATAAACTATTTGAAAAAAAGTAAAGAAGGAGTTGTACCAAATTCTTTTTATGATTTGAATATGATTGTGAAAACTGAACTAGGGAGAGCAAACTCAGACAAAACAAACTACTGACCAATTTTCCTAATGAATATTGAGCAAAAAAAATTCTGTAGTAAGGAGACCACAGCAATTTATCATAAAGATCTTATATTCTGATCAGATTGGATTTATACTAAGAATACCAATCTGGTTCAATTTTTCAACAACTATAAGACTATCTTATTCGCAAAAGCAAAAGTCATGTTTTATATCAATAGATGCAGAAAAAAGCTTCTGACAAACATAACATTCATTTTTATTAAAAAACACTGCAAAGGGGGCAGCTAGGTGGTGCAGTGGATAGAGCACCAGCCCTGGAGTCAGGAGTACCTGAGTTCAAATCCAGCCTCAGACATTTAATAATTACCTAGCTGTGTGGCCTTGGGCAAGTCACTTAACCCCATTTGCCTTGCAAAAAACCTAAAAAAATGTTAAGTATTATCTATCTAAAAATCATCAATAAGCATTATCTGTAATGAGGATAACAGAAACTTTTCCAATATGATTGTGAAACAAAAATGTCCATTATTGAATAGTGTACTAGAAATGTTAACTATAGAGATAAGACATGAAAAAAGAAGTTGAAGGATTAAGAATAAGCAATGAAGAAACAAAATTATCACTCTAAGCAAATATTATAGTATATTTAGAGAAATCTAACAAATCAATTTAAAAAAAACTAGTTGAAATAACAACTTTAACAAAGTTGCAGGACATAAAATAAACCTTAATAAATAAATCCTTAATATTTCTATATATTACCAACAAAATCCAGCAAGAAGAGATAGAAAGAGAAATTCCATTAAAAATAGCTGCAGATAGTATAAAATACATGAAGTACACCTCATTAATTATTGCAGTACTTGGAAATCTATCTAATTTTGTGCATTGAGGTGGGACAGTGAATAGAATGCCAGACCTGGAATCAGGAAGACTGACTTAACCCAGAAAAGTACATAACTCTGTTTGCCTCAGTTTCCTCAACTATAAAATGAACTGGAGAAGGAAATGGCAAACAACTCCACCATCTTTGCCAAGAACCCCAAATGGGGTCATTCATGAAGAGTTAGACACAACTGAAATAACTGAGCAATAATAAACAATAACTAACTGTGAAGACAAGGAGAGCAACTAATTATAATGCTTTTCACACCAATCAAGAAAGTTCTAAACAATAGGAGAAATATGGGGTGGCTAGGTGGCGCAGTGGATAGAGCATTGGCCCTGGAGTCAGGAGTACCTGGGTTCAAATCCGATCAGACACTTAATAATTACCTAGCTGTGTGGCCTTGGGCAAGCCACTTAACCCCATTTGCCTTGCAAAAGCATAAAAAAAAATAGGAGAAATGTTAATGGCTCATGGATAGATCTAGTCACTATTGTTAAAATAACAATTCTACCAAAATTAATTATTCATTCAGTGCCTTGCTAGCCAAACTGCCAAATAAATATTTAATAAAGCTAGACAAATAACTCATCTGGAAGAATAAAAGACCAAGAATATAAAGGAAATTGGGTGGCTAAGTGGCATAGTGGATTTCCCCTGTATAATTGATATCATATTGGTTGCTTTCTCAATGAGTAAGGGAGAGGTTGGAGAAAGGATTAGAATTTGGACCAAAAAAATTTTAAATGAATGTTTAAAAAGTATTCCTCTGATTATTAGGGTAATTGAACATCTCATCATATGGTCATAAACTCTTTGTATTTCCTCTTTTGAAAATGATCTATTCAGGGGTGGCTAGGTGGCACAGTGAATAGAGCACCAGCCCTGGAGTCAGGAGTACCTGAGTTCAAATCCAGCCTTAGACACTTAATAATAACCTAGCTGTGTGGCCTTGGGCAAGCCACTTAACCCCATTTGCCTTGCAAAAATCTAAAAAGAAAAAAGAATATAAAGGAAATCAAGGGGGGGGGGGATGAAGAAAGATGGCTGCCCAGATTTCAAACTATATTACAAAGCAGGAATCAATAAAAACAATCTCTCACTGGCCAAAAGATAGAACAGTATATCAGTGAACAGATTAGCTACACAGTATACAGTAAATGACCATATAATATAGTATTCAGTAAACCCAAAGATCCAAGGCAAGAGCTTAACATTTTGCAAAAATACTCCAAAACAATGGGAAGATCCCAGTGGAAATTAGGTAAAGACTATATCTCATATCATATATACCATGATATGGTCAAAATGGGTACATGATTTTGACAAATAGGGTAATAAATTAAGGAAATATGGAAATAATTAGGGAAGAGTTTATGTCAAGGAAGAGTTTATGACCAAACAAGAGAGAGAGATATTCAGGGGAAGTAATTGATTAAATTAAATTAAAAATGCTTTTGTACAAACTGAACCAATGCAGTTTGAAGGAAAGCAGAAATGGGAAAAAAGGGTTTGTTTTTTTTTACAGATTTTTCCAATATAGACCTTATTTCTCAACTATATAGGGAAGTGAACCAAGATTAGAAAAATAAGAACCATTCCCCAATTGATAAATGATCAAAGGATATGAATAACAAAGCTATCAATAGTCACATAAAAATGCTCTTAATCATTAATGAGTAGAGAAATACAAATTAAAACAACTCTGGGTTACTATCTTATACCTATCAGATTGACTAACATGGCAGAAGAGTAAAATGGATGCTGCAAGTGATGTGCTAAAATAAGTATTCTAATGTGGAGTTGTGAATTGGTCTGACCATTCTGGAGAGCATTTGTTACTTTGCACAAAAGGTTATCAACCTAAGCACAATCTTTGATCCAGCAATGTCACTACTAGGTCTGTATCCCAAAGAGATCAAAAGGAAGAAATCTATGTACAAAGCTATTTATTTCTTTTGTGTTGGCAAAATTTGGAAACTATGGGGATGTTCATCAATTGGGGAATAGCTGAACAAATTGTTATATGTGATTACAATGGAATAATTGTGCTATAAGAAATTATGAGCATGCAGATTTCAGAAAAGCCTAGGAAGACTTATGTGAACTATGCAAAAGTAAAGTGGGCACAATCGGAATATTATACACGACAACAACAACACTGTAAAGATAATCAAATGTAAAAGACTTAACTAATCTGATAAATACTTCTACAACAATTCCATAGGATTCATGATGAAGAGTGCAATCCACCTCTAGAAACAAAACTGATCTCTGAGTGTACTTTATTTTCCTTGCCCTTTTTTCCCTAATATAGCAAATATAGAAATATGCTTTGGATGATTTCCCCTGTATAATTGATATCATATTGCTTGCTTTCTCAATGGGTGAGGATTATTAGGGTAATTGAACATCTCATCATGTGGTCATAAACTCTTTGTATTTCCTCTTTTGAAAATCATCTGTTCAGGGGCGGCTAGCTGGCGCAGTGAATAGAGCACCAGCCCTGGAGTCAGGAGTACCTGGGTTCAAATCTGACCTCAGACACTTAATAATTACCTAGCTATGTGGCCTTGGGCAAGCCACTTAACCCCATTACCTTGCAAAAAAAACCTAAAAAAATCATTTGTTCATTGGAGTGTATTACAATTTCAGGGGGCTGAAGGTAAATTATTCCTCTTGCCTCTCAAAATGAGAAACAGTGGACTGACTCTAGATAGAAAATGAGGTCTATGTTTTACAACATGATCAATGTGGTGATATTTGTTACCTGCCTATACTTATTTGTTATGGGGAAAGATTGACTGTTTTGGCAGAGTGAGGAATCATTGAAAAGCTACAAAAATGCTAAAATAAATAAATGAGAGCACCAACAAAATAATTATTTTAAAAAATAATCTGCTATTGTCTTTTGAATGAATGAAAAAGATTAATTAATATTTCCTATGTTCCAGACACTGTGCTAAGTCCTGGGGATATATATATATATATATACAAAACAGAGAAAGTCCCTGTCCTAAATGAATTTATATTTTAATAGATAAGAATAATGGAGTAGCACTTAAGGAAGAGTGTTTTCTTCTAGGAAATCACAGGAATAGAATGAAATAGGCTATATGTCTGACAGCTTCCAGAGCAAGAGTTAAAAAAGAAAAAGGAGGGAGAGAGAAAATTCAAGAATATATCCATAGTTCTTATTTCATAAATTTAAACCAGGAAGAGACATCATCTGATTCAATCCCCTCATTTTACAGGTAATAAAACTGAGGCTAATAAAGATTAATTGACTTGTCCAAATTTATATGTATTGATTTTACAGATATGTATCATTTCCTGACTCTAGATTTCAAACCCTTGATGTAGTGCCTGTATTTTTCCAATCTATTTCTTGTCTTTTAATTATTATCAATTACTTTTTATTTTACAAAATTATTTTATAGAATCACACATCTACAATTTTGTCTCCAATACTTTCTCTTTTTTTGCTTTTATAGAAATATTCCTCCTTGCACTCTTCCTTTTGCTCCTAGTTTTTTCCTATGAAATCTAAAAATAATCAGATTCAGATAGAATTTATTGTATGAGAGATAGGGTTTTCCAAGTCCACCAAATAGCAATCCCCAGCAGTTATCACTGAATAATGATGATACTTTTAATTTTTTTCCAATTGCCAAGCTTTTGTTCAATACCTATTAGTTATCCGATAATGTGCTGGGCATTGAGTGAAAACAGATACTTAAGACTGAGATTTCAACTTGTAAAATGGATTATATAACTTAGGAAAGTTCCCAGGCCTTATCTACTTATTGACTTCATGAGATTGCTTTCAGAAATTCCTAATATAGAGAGGCCATTTTTCTCCATTTCTAAGCAGGTACAGGTATTCTCTGTACTTTTAGCCTACCTCAGCATGACCAAAAAAAAAATCATTTCTGTAGCTTCTCAATGATTCCTCACTCTGCCAATACAATCAATCTTTCCCCATAACAAATAATTGCCTTTTAGTCTACCTCAGCATGACCAAAAAAAAGTCTTCTGAAATCAAAATATTCATGGAGGGAATCTTTCCACACCTAGAGTGTTAAGGAGCCTTTGCCTCAATTTGACACAAATTATTGGCTGATTGACTGGACAAGACGGACTGAACATCAAATCCTCGACAGCTTCTTCTGCTTTGCTTTTCCTTCCCTAAGCACAGATGACTAAGTGACTTAACAGTTGGACTTTTATAACTATGGTTCCACTCTGATGAATCCCCAAAGTCAGAAGTTCAAAAGGGCTAAAAATCATCTGGAAAGTAACTGTTGAAAATGCTCTTATTAGAGAGAATACACCCCTCCCTGCCAGGGGAAATCACCAGTAGAATTCTGCAGCTGGAGGACTCAAAATTCTAGCCATGTGGTGGTTTGTCAGGACTTGGAAAGAAATCAAGTGACACAGTGGATGAAGTAATGGGCTTGGAGTCTGAAGGACCAGGGTTTCAATTCTGCCTCAAATGCTTAGTACTTTGGATTACCCCTGGGCAAGTAAGAACCCCTGTTTGCTTCAGTTTTTCTCAATCTGACTTAGTACAACTCCTAAGTGAATGTGAAGCATCTCTTTAGCAGACCATAAAGTGTTTCATGTTTTAAGATTATTAGTGCATGCTTGAGTCATCTGTGTTTCACACACTTCTTTCTTTGAAGAGGAAAGAGTTTTCTCCCACACTTGCTAACTCTGCAAACAGAAAAGAAAGCAAAATAGAAGAAACAGTAAAGGATTTGATGTTCAATACTGGGCTTGTCCAGTCAATCAGTCAATAATTTGTGTCAAACTCAGATATAAGTACACATTCAAAAGGTTCAAATGGACCAGTTGTCTCTCTTCCTTGGTATGGATTGAGGCAAGAACTCCTTAACACTCTAGGTATGATTATTTTGATTTTAGAAGACTTTTTTTTTGGCCATGCTGAGGTAGGCTAAGAGGCAATAGAGAATACCTGTACCTGCTTAGAAATGGAGAAAAATGGTCTCTCTATATTGGGAATTTATGAAAGCTATCTTATGAAGTCAAGAAGTGGATAAAATCTGGGAACTCTCCTAAGTTATATGATCCATTTCACAAGTTGAAATATCAGTCTTGACAACCTAGTTCACTTTGGTATTCACTCAACACCCAGCACATTATCTGACAACTAATAGGCATTGAACAAATGCTTGGTGATTGGAAAAAAATTAATCAGTGACAACTGCTGAGAACTGCTATTTTGTGGACTGGGAAAACCTTATTTCTCACACAATAAATTCTATCTGTATCTGATTATTTTAAAATTTCATAGAAAAAACTACATACTTGAAATGACCATATTAAGGAATGCTCTAAATGACAATATTAGAAAGAAATGAATTTAATTTAATTAAGATTTATTCATATTGCAGAAACTGACAAAGATGAAAATTATGGGAACAATAATTGTATGGAGGGGTTGTAGCATAATGTACATTCTGGTGTACTATTGGGAAAGTTGCAAATTGCTCCAACTATTTTGAATTTCAATTTTTAATTATAAAAAATGATTAATCTATTTATTTATAAAAGAGGAATGGCTAAACTGCAGATCCAGCAATTCCAAGAATGCTTAAAAAAAATTCAAAGACTGAAACAAATGTAATATATACTAAAATATTGATAGCAGCATTCCATGGTAGCAAAGACCTGGAAACAAATGAAGTGCACAATGATTTGGTAAATGACTGGAAGAGAAAAAAACCAATTATGGCATTGAAATATAATGGAATATTATTTTTTTTAGGTTCTTGCAAGGCAATGGGGTTAAGTGGCTTGCCCAAGACCACACATCTAGGTAATTATTTAGTGTCTGAGGCCAGATTTGAACTCAGGTACTCCTGGCTCCAGGGCTGGTGCTCTATCCACTGTGCCACTTAGCCACACCATGGAATATTATTTTTCAGTAAGAAATGACAAATCAGATCAACATGGAAAAATAAAGAAAGTTGGATTTTTTTTTTAGTTTTATGGGGTGTGTTTTTGTGGGGGCTTTTTTAACTATACTAAGCATCCTTATCTTACCCAGGCTCTAATCCACTCTGTTTCTTAACTCAGCAGCACTACTTCCACCCCTACTTCCTAGAGATACACCATATTGATATGGGATTTAGTGTAAATACCATCCAGGCCTGCCCAATTACAACTCAGAATTCCTGAACTCAAGTAATCTATCAGTCTCTCCTAGTAGCAGGGATTACAGACATGTACCAGTACTCCTATTTGGTATTTTTTTGCAAGGTGAATGGGGTTAAGTGGCTTGCCCAAGGCCACACAGCTAGGTAATTATTAAGTGTCTGAGGTTGGATTTGAACTCAGGTACTTCTGACTCCAGGGCCGATGCTTTATCCACTGCACCACCTAGCCGCCCCCAGTACTCCTATTTGGAAAGATATGTATTAACTGATATAAAGTGAAATTAGAAAAACCAAGAGTGCAAATAACATGATGAAATGAATGTGAGTACAAACAACAATGTAAATGTCAAGGAAAATCACTAAAACAAAGTTGAATTCTGTAAAGATCCTGGAAAAGAGATAATTAAAACTTGTTTCAGTCTTTACAAAAGAAACATGGACAATTGAGTGTTTGCATTCTATCACATGGTCTATGTATCAGATGTTTTTATTTAATTTTCTATATGACAAAGTAAAAGAAAGAATGAGAGATTAATATGATGCAAACATAAGTGGTATCAATAAAACATATTTTGAAAATAAAAAATATGGTGAAATGAAATCAGCATGATTCTAATCATTTCATTCTATTGTTCTGGTTAGATAAATACTGCTATGTCAATAGCAAAAGGCATGAGGAAGTCATCAGTCATTTTATAGTGAAATTTAAATCCTCACATCACAAGGCATTTTCTATTTGTAAAGTACTTTATGGTCACTTCTGTTCATTATTTATTGTCATCTGTATCAAAATTACCTATATTTGTTTTTTTAAGTTATATTTCCTGGGTGATATGGACTAGGGAAGAAAGTCTTAAACTGCAAAACTATTATAGAAACCTTCTATATAACCATATGATAGGATAATGCAACTCTGGCTTGGGAAACATGTTTAACACTTGTGACCATAGCTAGACAGAATTTCCTTCAACACCTCTGTGAAATTATCAAATATTATATTAGATTTGGTACTTTTAAAAATGCCAATGGTAATTTTAAACCTTGTTGTAGTCACTTGAACTTTTTTTATTTGACTGTCCCATATTTAAGCAAAAGTTCAGTGGTAAATCACTTGATGGTTTATGATGACATCTCTAGATTTTCTAGAAGTTTCCAAAGCTGGCTACATTGTTTAGATTCTTTTAGTTTCCAAATTCATGTAGGTGTAAAAGAATTTAGACTGTATGGACTAGAATCATCACAATAATTAATCTTATCTTTACCTTTTCAAAAATTTAATTTAATTTGTTGAATCTTCATCTTTAAAAAATGTCTAAAACTTGTAATATGCTTCAAATTGAATCCACAGTATATACTTATAATCCAGAACCAAAATAAAATTAGATTGGTTTTATAATGAGGTAGGTAGAACCAAAATTAATGGATGGAAGCATTCATCCAAGCTCTTCAAGATTCCCCTCAAATTTATTCTAAAATAATGTTGCAAATTGAATTCTGGAGAGGCAGAACAAACAAAAATTTGGGAGAAACAATTTTCCAGCCTAAGACTTAGGAGATGGCCATGAAAGTTCTATATCAATGGGATAGAGGTCAGAAAGAGTACTAGTGCTGGTGGCTTTAGGGGAACAAGGTCCTTTGCTGAGTAAAGAACAGAACACATGCCAGGAGATCAGTGACCACATCTTACATTATACCACCTAGGAAGCACTGAAAATCTACAGACACTATCCCTTACTTCCCAGTGCTATCTCTGAAAATAGCAATGATGTCAAAGCAAAACCTCAAAGAAAAATGTGAAATGGATATAAACCTCAAAAGAATTCCTATAAGAACTCAAAAAAAGTGTTACAAAAATCAAATAGAATAAGTACAGGAAAAATTGGAGAAAGAGATGAGAATAACATAAGAAAATTATGGAGTCAATAGCCTAGTTTTAAAGGCAACAAAAATACTAAAGAAAAGACTATCTTAAAAAACAGACTTGTTTAAATAGGAAAAGAGTCACAAAAAATCCAATAAAGAGAAGAATCCATAAATAGAAAAAGAAATATGAAAGCTCCCCCCAAAATAATAATTCAGGGGCACCTAGGTGGTACAGTGGTTAGAGTACCAGCCCTGGAGTCAGGAGGACCTGAGTTCAAATCCAACCTCAGACATTTAATAATTACCTAGCTGTGTGACCTTGGGCAAGTCATTTAACCCCACTGTCTTGCAAAAAACAAAACAAACAAAAAATAATAATTCCATAACAATAGAATTGGGCAAATGAAAACTAATGACTCCATGAGACAAGAAACAATAAAGCAAAAATCAAAAGAATGAAAAAATAGGGGAAAAAAGTGCAATATCTCATTGGAAAAACAATAGGCTAAAGAGAGATAATTTAAGAATTATAGGACTGCCTGAAAACCGTGATCAAAAAAAGAACCCAAGGAAAGCATTGTGATATCCTAGAACCAGAAGGTAAAACAGAAATGGAAAGAATCCATCTATTGCCTCCTGAAAGACATTCCAAAATGAAAACATTCAGGAATATTTCTAACCAAATTCCAGAGTTCCCAGAGCAAAGAGAAAATATTGTAAGCAGTCATAAATAAACAATAGTAAGGATAATAGACAATTTAGTGGGTTTCACATTAAAGCATCAAAAGATCTGGAATATGAAATTATGCAAAGTAAAGGAGCCAAGATTACATATAAGAATAATTTATCCAGTAAAACTGAGTATAATCCATCAGGGGAAAATATAGATTTTTAATGAAATAAAGGACTTTCAAGTATTCCTGATGAAAAGAACAGAGCTCTGACTTTCAAATGTAAGATTCAAAAGAAGCATAAAAAAGATGAATATTGAAGAAAAATCATAAGGGAATCAATATGTTTCTGAGGCTGGATTTGAACTCAGGTACTCCTGACTCCAGGGCTGGTGCTCTATCCACTGCATCACCTAGCCACCCCAATATTGTTTTAAGAAAGATTTTATTTATTTTGAGTTTTACAATTTTTCCCCCATTCTTGCTTCCCTCCCCCACCCCCCACAGAAGTCATTCTGTTAGTCTTTACATTGGTTCCATGTTATACAGACAATGAAGTAATATCAGTAATTGATATATATGCACCAAATGATATAGCATCCAAATTCTTGAAGAAAAAGTCAAATGAATCACAGGAGGAAAAAGTAAAACTAAACTGCTGTGGGTCCTCAAATTTCCCTTCTCAGAACTAGCAAATCTAACTGTAAAATAAACAAGAAAGAAGTTCTTGGAGAAGTCAGCTCTGATAGACCTCTGTAGACAATTGAATTAAAATTTTAAAAAGTACACCTTTTTTTCTGCTGTATCATGATACCATCACAAAAATTGACCATTAGAGCATAAAAATCTCACAAATGCAGAAAAGCAGAAATATTAAATGCATCCTTTTCAGAATCTGTAATTATGAAATTACTTGTATGTATTATTGAATAAATTCTAGACCAATGTAATTAAATTATATTTAGTAAAGGACGTGAAAACATAGAATAAAAATTAACTGGAAACTAAAAAATCTAATTCTAAAGAATGAGTAGATCAAAAAACAAATCATAGAAGCAATCATTCATTTCATTAAAGAGAATATAATGAGACAACATGCCAAAATTTTGGGAATGCAACCAAAGTGGTTCTTTGGGAAATGTTTTATATTTAAACACTTTAAATCAATAAAATAAAGAGCAAGATCCATGAATTGGGCACAAAACTGAAAAATCTAGAAAAAGAGCAAATTTAAAATCCATAGTTAAACACCAAAATGGAAATCCTGAAATTAAAAATAAGAAAATTACTGAAGTAATAAATAAAACTGAAATCTGGTTTGATTTTTTTTAAAAATCATGATAAAATAGTTAATCTGTGATTAATTTGATTTAAATAAAAGAAAAAAAGAAAACCAGATTACCAAATTTCATTTCAAAAATTAAAAAAGTAAATGTATCATCAATGATATGAAATTAGGATCAGCCTGATTAGGGGCTGGATTGGAGCCTGAGGGCCCCAGTGCTGGACCTGCCTGATCAGCGGTGGAGCTAGACCTCAGGGGCTTGGGACAACTAAGGAGCAGAGGCACTGGTGTTGGCAACCCTCTGGAGCTTATCAACAGAGCTGAGGGGAGAGTTCTGCTGCCCAGGAGAGCTGCAGACACTTTCCCTGGGCTCCTCGGGTCTGAGGAGCTCTGAGTCCACACTTCCATTGTGGCTGAGGCCTCTTCCCAGAACAAACACAGTTACAGACTACTTCTGCCTCGGGCACAGGTGTGGGAGCAGAAGAACCAGCCCAGCTGACAATAGGGAGAGGAATGACCTCACCCCAGGGTAAAGCCCACCATTGATTGAAGGCAAAAGGATTTAACAGCTTCAATCACTCTCTTCGGGTTAAGGGAGAAGGCCTCAATCAAGGTCACAGACACTCCAAAGAAAGCAACCAGCACCTCCTACAGGTCAGTTGGAGAAATTACACTCAGTGAACAAATACTCTAGCACCCCCTACTGGCCAGCTCGAGATATTACACTTAGTGAGTAAAGCCTGTAGAGATCCCAACACAAAACCTCTCTGAACCAGCCCCTCCCTAACTCAAGGTCTTAGAAAAATGAAGAATAGTCAGAGGAAAGGTGGATCCATAGAAAAATTCTTGGAAGGAAAAGACCCTAACTCAGAGAGACCTAGAGCCTCTGAGGAGAATATGATCTGGTCTCCGGCACAGAAAGACTTCCTTTAAGAAATCAGGAAGGAGTTTAAAAATCAATTGGAAAATTTGGGAGAGATAATTGACACCTTGCAACAAGAAAACAAATCATTGGAAAATACAATTGGTCAAATACAAAAATGAGACTAAATCTCTCAGATCCTCAATTGGGCAAATGCAAAAAAGAAAATAATTCTCTCAAAACCTCAATAGGTCAAATGGAAAGCTCTCTCAAAAGTAGAACTGACCAATTGGAAAAGGAGTTGCAAAAGGTAAATGAAGAAAACTCCTCTCTAAAAAAAAAAGAATGGAGTCTGCAGAAACTAATGACTTCATAAACCTGAAAAAAATGTAAAATACCTCATCAGCAAAACCACTAACCTCGAGAATAGGTCGAGGATGGGCAACCTGAGAATTATTGGACTTCCTGAAAACACTGAAGAGGGAAAAAAAAACCTGGACTTAATATTACAGGATCTAGTGATGGAAAATTGCCCTGTTATCAATGGAACCAGAGGACAAAATAGTTATTGAAAAAATACATCGATCCCCTCTGGAAAGAGATCCTAAAATGAAAACACCAAGGAATGTTGTGGCCAAATTCCAGAACTATCAGATTAAAGAGAAAATTCTGCAAGCAGACAGAAAGAAACAATTTAAATATCAAGGAGCTACATTAAGGATTACACAGGACCTAGCTGCATCAACATTAAGGGATTGAAGAGCCTGGAATGAGATATTCTAAAGAGCAAGGGAGCTTGGAATGCAGCCAAGAATCCACTATCCCACAAAGCTGAACCTTCTTTTTCAGGGGAAAAGACGGGCATTTAACAAAATGGAAGAATTCCAAAAATTCCTGATGAAAAGACCAGAGCTAAATAGAAAATTTGGACATCAAACAGGAGGTTCAAGAGACACATGAAAATGTTAAAAAAAATGCCAATAAATCATTAGATATTCCAAGTGAAATGAATGAATATTTCCAAGAATGTGATTTACAAAAATTGTCCAGATTAACAGAAGAGGAAATAGAATATTTGAAAAAGCAATTGATCAAGCCATCACTGAACTCCTTAAGAAAAAATCCCCAGAACCAGATGGATTATTTTCTCCAAATATGAGAATTCAGTTATCCTTCATTGAGATATACATTAAAGAAATTTGCAAAATTATGTGAAATAGGGTCATGCTGTTCATTAATTTTTATCTTAGAAAATTTTTCATTAAAATATTACTTTTGTTAATATACAATAATTTGTTCTTTTTAAATGAATGAATTAATAAATACTTCACACAAGTAATGAACTGGAATTTCAACATGAGCTATCTTTCCCTTGTTCAAGATTCCATAGGTGTACATGTGATCTTTTTGATGCAATCATGTTGGAATACATGGGGATTATACCAGTTTCAACATCCCTTTCCAAATTAGAAAGGGTTTAGATATAGATTAATAATTAAAATTTTCTGTCCTACTGACATATATTTTTTCAATTGTATTTTATTTTTCCAATTATGAAAGTTTTTCAATATTCATTCACAAGCGTATGCACAGTTTTACATTAGAAAGTTTTCTTCCACTTTCCTTCCCCCCCACCCTCAGCAGTGAACAGTTACTGACACATATATTACATTTAGTGACTGCAGTATTCAAATGTTTGCTTTGATGACTTTTTTGAGATCAGCTTATTAATTCTTTCACTTTCATAGAATGATAGATTCAAAAGATAGAGGCGATTTGCAGACAGCTAAGTCCAAAGAAACTGAGTCAGTCACACAATATATAGTGATCAAAGACCTGAGTTCAGGTCTTTTTGTCTCCAGGACCAGTGCACTATCCATTAAACTATGCTGCATTTCTTTCTTTCCTTTCTTTTAATCCTTCCTTTAGATCAACCTTCTAAAGCTGAAGTATGGTTTTCTTGTGACTATTTTTGTAATAATAACTCTTTGGTAAGACTATCTGGTAAGTGGTAGATAGGTTAATATCAGCTTTGGTGGCAGGGGTCCTCTCATCAAGGAAATTATAGCTCCTTAAACTATGGAAATTCCTTCTGATAAATTCATCATTTTCTATCATTCTTTTCAACTCTCCTCAATTCTCCTATTGCTCCCCTCCCTTCAATCCTTTTAGTTGAGAACTTTGCCTACCATTTCATGGGAAAAGATTGAAGTCATTCACAGAGAGCCCCCTTTTCTTCCCTTCTCATCTTATATCCACATGCCTTTTACCATTATTTCCTCCTTCACCTCTGTCTCACATGGAAGATGTGGTCAAATCAAAGACCTTTATATATACTTATTTCAAGCTGTCTTCTCCAGGAGGTCACCTCTCTGTCACCTCCACTTCCACTAATCCTCATTCTCTCTCCATCTATTGATTTTTCACTCCTATAAACACACCACTAAGAACAAACACAGCCCATCCCCACAAACCTCTTCTCTCTTGTACTCCCTCCTAAGTTTCCTAAGTTTCTACAATGCCCAAGAAAGAATGTTTTCTATAATATCTCTACATCCCAGAAGCTCATAATACCCAAAGACTTCACATTGAATATAGACCCCTCTGACCCTTTAGCATCTCCCTCAGAACCTACACCTTAAGGAGGTTGCCCAAGTCAGTCATGTATTCATTCTATTCCAAATGGCACTCTTGAATCTCCCAGACGTAGTTTCTGCATCCAATACCTCATATCTTCTGATTCTTTTTATATGTCTTTCTCCTTTAGTCCTGACTCTTTGAGGATCAGAAATTCTTTTTTTATCCTCCCTTTTCTGATTCATGGTAAGCATTTGATAAATTTTATTGATTGACTATCTATCAGTACTTTCACTTTCGTTTCTCTCACTCATCTAATGCTGTAATTTTTGACTCATTCAATTGAAACTACTTCCTCCATATTTACCAAGGATCCCTTAAAAACAAGTCTAATGTCTTTTCCTCAGTCTTCATCCTTCTTGACTTCTTCTCTTCCCCCCTACACTGTTTCCCTTGGTGATGTTATCAGCTTCCATGGATTCCATTGTCTTTTCAAAGCTGAAGATCCCTGTACCTACTCACCCAACCTGAACCTCTCTCCTGACCACTTGCCTCACATCTCCAACTATGGGCTCCCTCTGACTTTTCTAGTCTTCTTACACCTCAGTTCCCTTACAATTTAGTAAAAACCTCACCCTACTCCTCCCATTTACTCTTCAATCCATTAACAAATGCCTGGTGTCCCGGGGCCATATCCTGTAATCCAGATCTAAATCTAACCGCTGGATATCTCCAGATGAGAAAATGAAGCTGGTGACGGCACAGTGCTGTCTCATTTAAATTTAATTCACTTGCAATACTCCATCTGCCAATTTAAGACATTTTCACTAGTTGTCCTCCATTCATAGAATGCTCTCCTTCCCCATCGAGCATCTCCGGACTTCCCGCATTCGAGTTCCAACTAAAATTCACTTTCTATTACAGTCCTTCTAATGATCAGAGGGAAGAACCCTCCAGAAGATCCTTATATAGACAAGATAAATGTATCTTATTTAGACTGGATACATGTATCATATAGACAAGATACAAGTATCTTATTAGAAAGATACATGTATCTTATTTAGACTTGATACATTATCTTATATGGACAAAGATACAAGTATCTTATTAGAAAGATGCATATATCTTATTTAGACTGGATACATGTATCTTATATGGACAAGATACAAGTATCTTATTAGAAAGCTACATGTATCTTATTTGGACTGGATATACGTATCCTGTATATCTTGCCCTGTTGCTTTTCCGCTAAATTGAGCTTTTTGAAAGGAGAGACTATTTTTCTTTTTCCCCCCTCCAATCTCCAGAACCGGACGTAGAAGATACTCAAAACACTGGTGCTGCTTGAATGAAAAAGTAAGAGGTTCCCCTGCCCCTTTCTCCCTCGCTTGGACGGTGGGAACTCACCTAGGGAAGCAGCTTCCACGTTCAAGAAGTGGAGGGTGGAGGGGCCGCCTTTCGAGCTCTCGCCGCTGGTCCACTCTTTCAAAGGGAAGTCAAAGTCTCCAGGCTGAGAAAGGTCCCGACGCCCGCAGCTCTGGCTACACTGCCGGCTTCAGAAGCCGAGGCGTTTTAGAGTCACGGATCTAAGGATTCTCAGTAAAACAAACAAAACTCAAAAAGGAGAGACAAACTAATTCATTGAAGTAGGAACTGAGTGAGTCAACGCCCCTCCCTATCTGCCTAAAAAAAATTTAAAGGACCAGGACACAATTTCCTGATTTTTCTAAGGTGAAGTTCAAAATCAAGGAAATATCAACTTGGAAACCACCGAGGGGAGCCCTGACACAGGGTCAGGACTGACAACTTCTGAGGGAGGGTGGTTGATGAAGAAATGTCTCTAATAGGAGAGGACAATCCACCCCCTATTCCTTTGCAGAGGTGGGAGGTTCATGGGTGCAAAGCATTGCATGTATTTTCACTTTTACCGGTCGATTTTAAGTGTTGATTTTTTTAATTCTCTCTCTTCCCCTCCTCCTTTAAAATGATCTGTATTGTGGATGTTGCTCTTGGAAGGGCAACTAGAGAGATACCGGGAGAAATTTAGCAATGTTTAAAATAAACAACAAAAGATGACAATAAAAAGAAAGAAAGGAGAGAGATAATTAAAGAAAGAAGGGGAAAAGAGAGATCTAAGATTAGACAAGTTGCACCACCAGTTAAGCAAATCTGATGAGGAAATTGCAAAATGTGCCACTCCCAAAATAAGCACTTTTCCCTATCCCCCCGCCCCACTCACAGGTCCCCAAATTACTTTTTTTTTTAACTATCTGAACCTGCACAGTCTTGTATTCACTGAGTCCTGCCCTGGCCCAGTAGAATGCAAACTCTGGGAGCACAAAGGTTGTGTTTTATCTTTTCACCCCAAAGCCTCCCCATTTCACATACTTGCTTGATACATCCCGGAAGGATTGAGAAGAAAATGATCAGAGACAAAAAGAAATTAAATTCATACTCTCTAGCCCAAGCACTTGGTTCAGTAAAGCTAGAGGCTCTCACTTGTTCTTTCAGGTCTATTTGAGAATTCTCTAGATTTTACAGATGTAGTGGGGAGGATGATGTAGGAGGGGGGGAGAGGATGGCTTTGGCCAGAGTAATTGATTTTGGTTTTGTTTTTTAGGACTGTGATTTCTACTGCCCTCAGTATGAAGAGAGAATCTTGAGAATAAGGGTTTTTTTTTAAAGTAACATACTAACTTTTAATACAGTCTGATCAGATCAAATCACATCACTCAGCAAAACTAGGTTTATTTCAAGGCAACACATTCTGTTCTCCACCCTCAACTGGCAACTGGTTAAGAAATATCTCTAAGGTCAATAAAGCCATATCATCTTCATATATGTATATATATATATATGGATACTCATGATATATACCTATATTTAGAAATGTAGATATATATATATATACAAAACACATAGTCATATACACACATGCAGATAGAAACCAAACTTCTACCACCCTAACCAAACAGACTCATCTTTTTTTTATTTTGCATAAAACTATTTCTTCCATAAAGAGTTTAGAAGCTAGTCAGCCTCCTTATTTCACAAGAAAACTGAGGTGTACAGAGAAGTTTTCAATCACCCAGTCTTCTCTGTCAACCAGCTAAGGGGCCTGAATCAACCACCTCCTGGCTTCCATTCATCTCCTCCAGGGATTTCTACCTCCTCCTTTATCCTCCCTTACTTCTTCACAACCCTACACCTCTTCCTCCACCCATCACTTCACTGTCTCCTCCCTATCAACACCCCTTCCCCACTACCATCTCTGCCTTTCTCTCTCCTCCAACATCAGCTTCTCTTCTACTTCCTCTTCCTCTCTCCTAAACTCAGATTCACAGGGCCTTAGTTTTGCCTAGAGGAGTCTGCTGTGAGACCAGCTTCCTTGAGCTTTCCCAGGACATATCACCATCTACCTTGAGATTGGATCCACAACAAGGAGTAGGAAGAAGAGGAGGAGGAAGAATAAACATGTATTAAGTACTTGTTTGACAGAGTTCTAAGCACTTAACAAGAATCTGACTCCTTACAATATCCCTTTGAGATAGGTGCTCTTATCCCTATTTTACAGTTAAGGGAACTGAGGCAAACAGAGGTTAAGTGACTTGACCATACTCACACATCTAAAAAGTGTCTAAGGTGAGGTTTAAATGCAGGTCTTCCTATTCCAAAGTTCCATCCATTCGTAGGAGGATACTGAGCAGTATTGAACCTACTTCCCCAAATGGACCTTTCTCCAATTACTGCAATTCTTTTTGGACTCATTTCTCAAAGGTTAGAATGCTCCCATTCACTCATGTTCTCCCCATTCCAGTGATTCTGATCATAAATGTACAAATTTTGTTCTCTAGTTGCCCTTTGGTTAAGAAATATCTCTAAGGTCAGTAAAGCCACATTTTCATATGTATATACATATATATGGATAGATACACATGGATATACATAATACATACCTATATTTAAATATATAGACATATTAATATGCAGATATACAAAACACATGTTCACATAAGTATATGTAATGAATACACACATATTCATAGATATGTACACAACTCTTATTGCCATCCAACTCAAGCCAACCTCTACAGTATCCTGCTCCAGATGTATTCCACTATACTGTCTGAAATGCTTGTTTCATAATTAACAAATTTCTTTTCATGTTAAACCTCTTCCTTTCTCATTCCTTCTATCTCTGACACTGACATTCCTCATAATGGCTTTCCTTCCATTATGCAGACTACATAGTCTGTCATACCTCCAGCTAGATGGTGCAATAAAGTCTGGACCCTAGCATAAGGAACACCTGAGTTCAAATTCCATCTCAGATACTTTATTAGTTTTGTAGTCCCAAGATAGTCACTCTATCTGCCTCAGTTTCCTCATCTGTAAAATAAGAATAATAATAGAACATATATTCCAGGATTATTGTAATGAACAAATGAGCTAATATTTGTAAAGCACTTAGCACAGTGTATGGTACATTTAATAAATTATTATTTCAGGGCAGCTAGATGGCGTAGTGTATAGAACACCAGCCCTGGAGTCAGGAGGACCAGAGTTCAAATCTGATCTCAGACATTTAATAATTACCTAGCTGTGTAACCTTGGACATGTCAGTTAACCCCATTACCTACCAAAAATAAATAAATTCTTATTTCCTACTTGGTCTTAATTCAATACTTGATTGTTAATATGAGGGAGATATGATCATTTCTTTCACTCCTAAAAAGCTCAGTCACTCCATGGTTGAGAGACAAGATGACACTCTTGTTCTTGGTAACCTCCATTAGAGTTTAGAGCAACCTAGTTTCGTGAAGTAGAAGAAAAGTAGCTGGGGAGATCCAGATGGAAATGGCTTCCCCTTCCCAGATGACTTAAGGCTGCTAATTCTCAGAATCAAACTACTTCCCAATAGGAGGAGCTGAAGACTTTTATAGCCCACCTCCTCATTAAGTGTCCACCAATTGGGGGCATCAAGACAGCTCAGTAAATAGAGCACCAACCCTGGAGTCAGGAGGACCTAAATTCAAATCTGGCATCAGATACTTAATAATTACCTAGTTTGTGACCTTAGGCAAGTCACTTAACTCCTTTGCCTTGCAAAAAAAAGTCTATCAATCAAGAATGAGTTTCATTGGTCAGGACAGTTCCTTTTCAGAAGGGATTTAAGGCCATTCAAAGCCTCCCTTTGAATCTTTAATTACTGAAACTACTGGCCATCAATTTACTGATTATTATCTAGTCTAATTCATAAATTGATTATTAATTACCCAGAAACTCTGACTTTGGGGGTTTTAATTCATCACACTACAGAAGGGGAATTTTGTTTCTGCACCCTGTATATTAGTCAAATCAGGAAGTTATAAAACACTGAATAGAGTCCCTGCAACATGTAGCAACTGGTATTGCTTTACAAGCCAGACAGGAAAGGTTCAAGGTCAACTGAGGTGATTATTCAGACAGGAAAAGTAACCCATTCAGTATTTCTAAAAAGGGAGGATTCCTATTGTCTAGACTTCTCTCTGCTCCAATCTGCCAAACATGGCTTTTAGTGTGTGTATGTGAGGGAAATAAATTGTTGTCCTATATCTGATTCATGTTACACAAAGATTAACATCTTATATCTGCTTCTTTTTTAGAAATCTTAGGCATCATCTAAACCTAAACTTTAAGTAACATTTCTGGATCTCAGGGGTTTGGTCAAAGAAAGCCAGAAGTCATGGAGCCTGAGTCCAAATCCACCATTCTTTCTCTAGAAGTCAGACTCCATCAACACTGAACTAGGTTCATGAATACCTGGTCCAGTGTCCAGATTTTTACTCTTCCTGTCTTGTAGGCCCAGCATTTTATACATTGCATCATCTACCTGTCTCTGAAAACTGAATTCAAAACCAATCTTAAATACTTATTCTTGTGATTCCACCTCAGTTTCCTCTTCTGTAAAATGGGGATAAGAATAGCTTACCTCCCAGGGTTGTTGTTAAGATCATGAAATGAAATATTTAAAGCACTTACCATAGTACTAAAGACCTGGAAGGAACTATATAAATGTTACTGTTGTTATTAATTCTTCCTGACTCCATGTCCAGTCCTCAAGATAAGTGACTTGGTCAAGATGGTATAACCAATATGTGATAGAAAGACTTGAATGCAGATCTTCATGGCTTGTAGATCAGTTTTCTATCCACTAAATAACCCTTTCCTACACAAAGATAATTAACTGATGTATAATTTAATCATATAAAGTATTTGCTTCACTGGTGTACAAAGAGCAAGTTGTAGCAGATGACTTTGGCGAGCTGTGTCTCCCTCAAATAATATACTTCTTTGCCTTATCCTCCAGGTTATTTGTACAGTGGAAAGAAAATTTGAGACAGAAGACCTTTGGACCTTAGCATCTCATCCATAGCAAGATGAAGTTGGACTAGATGATTTTCCAAATCCAAATCCATGGGTATATGAATTTCTTGAGTGTGAACATCTGGGTGAACCACTAATGATTTGAAGGCCTATTATTTTATTTTATTTTTTCCCCATGGTTCCATGCAAAAACAAGTTTCCACATTCATTTCCAAAACCTTGAGTTCCTAACTCTCTCTCTTCCTCCCACCCCATTCCCCCTTATTGGGAAAGCAAGTTACCTGATATAGGTTAAAAATGTACAGTCATGGGGTGGCTAGGTGGCACAGTGGATAAAGCACCAGCCCTGGAGTCAGGAGTACCTGGGTTCAAATTCAGTCTCAGACACTTAATAATTACCTAGCTGTGTGGCCTTGGGCAAGCCACTTAACCCCATTTGCCTTGCAAAAACCTAAAAAAAATGTACAGTCATGAAAAACATTACCACAATAATCATGTTGTAAACGTAAACAGAACCCTCACCAAAAAAAAAAAAACCCAGAAACCTCAAAGAAAGGTGAAAAAAATACTTCAATCTGTTTTCAGACACCATCAGAAGGATAGTATTCTTTATCTTAACTCTTGAAGGCCTATTTCAAAGAATTACATTTTCCTGCTGAAAAAGGATTTAACCCTATTGCTCCTTACTAACTGTGTAACCCTGGGCAAGTAACTTTCTCAACTTCAGTTTCCTCATATGTAAACTACCTTTAAAGGGTTGTTGTGGAAATTGGTATTGAAAGCATTTTGTCAACCTAAAAGTGCTATGTCAATGTTAATTTTTATTTTGTTGAAGCATCAATTAGGTAAGCACTCTAAGAAATGATAGGTACCTTCTTTGTAGCCAGAAGATAGTAGCCTGGGCAATCCCACTTTCATAATGCATTTTGCTTCAGCTCTCCAGGACTAGTTTTCTCCTTTGCACATCATTAGTAACCTCTATTCCTCTTCCCTACTGAGGTTTCCATTTTGTTCAGTTCTAATTTAAGCAGAATCTCTACCACAGAGTGAGAAATAGAAGGAAGTGATATTCCAGTCTATTTATTGTTCCTCAAGAGCTCCTGTAACAGTATAGTGTAGCTTTGTGATCTATGAAACATAGAGGTTTTCATGTCAACCCCACCTGCATCCAAAATTTCCTCATTGCTACAGTAATCCCCATAAAACCTAAAATCTACAAGGGGAGAGGTTTTGGATGGAATCACTACAAACAAAATTGAACTTTTAATTAGGGGTGAAATCTGATATAGTTATTCTCAGAAAACTTAATCTTATCTTTTTTTCAAAATTTTGTAGCTTTTCTTGTATACTGTTTCAGTTTCACTTACTCATAAGAAGCATACAAAACATTATACAGGAAATGTATATAGTTCACTGGCTTCCCCCTTCTCTGACCACGAGCATGTGGGATTACCAATTGTCTAGCTATCTTGGCAACAAGTAAAGAAAGCATAAAGAAGAAAGGCACTGTACTAAGATTTTTCACAAATTTTATTTCATCTGATCCTCACAACAATATTACAAGCTTATTGTTCCCATTTTATGGTTGAGGAAACTGAGGCAGATAGAGGTTAAATTGTTCCCTGGGATTGGTGTTGCCAGTTAGGACTGAGAGATCTTGAAAGTGAAAGAATTCACATACAGCTCTGAAATTTTAAAACCCCTCAGGTTTTATTATACAAACCTGCAAAATTGACAGATTAAAATCTTTTCTCCTCCTGTAGAAGCAGCAAGCAGCTTGAGGACAGGTTAAATAGCAAAGGACCAGGCCAATGCCTGAGGGAAAAGAAAAGTGAAAAGGAAAATAGCCAGGAGACCTGGCTGAGCTGAATGTGATGGGAAAAGGCTTAGTCTGCTAAGTGACCAAGAGTGGCACTTGAGGAGTGGTCTAGCACCTAGCTCCAGGTATTCTCCACTAGGCAAGCTAAGTGCTGGTCTTTCCCGTCCCAAGGTGCATGACCTCTAAGTCCAACACATCATTTCCTGTCAACGCCAGTACAAGTTTGACTCATCAATGGCCAAGATCAGATAGACTAGAAACCAGATCCAAGGCCACTCCCATTCTTGATGAATTTACATTCAACAATGTAGTCACTTTGAACAGGGAATTCCCCAGATAGGCACAGACAATATTTTTCCCTCTACAAAATTTATTTCCAATCACAACATTCCCCCATGTCCACAACTCCCCACATCAAAATGGCTTGCTCAGGATCATATAGCTAGAAAGTGTCTGAAAACACATTTGAACTCAGATCTTTCTGACTCCAGGACCATCACTCTATCTACACAAAATTTGGTTTTAGGGCTCAGTTGAAGAGTCTAGGAAGATCCAAAGAGAGCAATATTTCAGTTAAACCCAGAGAAGCCCCAATGTCAGGTGGGCAGCCTGTTTTTTTGTGTGTTTTAGGAATATTGTCACGGGGGTGGGGTGAAACCATTTCCCCAGATTCACAGATTTAACCCACTGAAAAGTCTCACTAACCACTATTTTTGTTGGATCACATCAGGCAGTACTGTGGCTTAGCAAATTTCAATGTTTGTACTCTGTAAGTTGTGTTTTAAACTTCATCTGTGCTTACGTCCATAAAAAACAGATAACCCAGAACAACTTGGGTTTCAACTCAATTCAACAAACATTTACTGAAAGTTAATTATATGCACAACTAATATGACCTTATGTTTAGCATGATCATACATATATAGCTTATATTAGATTGCTTTCTGTTGGGGGAAGGAAAGAAAAGGGGGAAAGAAGAAAACACAAAACTCAAAATTGTCCCCAAAAATGATTGTTGAAAACTATCATTGCATGTAGTCAGAAAAATAAATAAAATACTGAAAACAAAAACAACCAAAAAAGAGTCAATTATGTGCAGGACACTTTCCTAAATATTTGAGATAAACACACACAGACATCAATTCCTGTTTTTCAAGAAATTTACATTTACTGGGGTGATGGGAGAATTTCAAATATCAGTAAGGCATGGCCCCTTACCTCCTAAGGGAAGTAAGGAAAATTCTCATAAGCTATTTTGCATATAATGAGATATATAACTACCATATGAAGTATGAATAATGGCTGTCATTAAGTGGTCACATATATTCAAATGTGCATTGTTCAAAATTATAATTATATAAAAATATAATTGGCATCATTCATTATCTTAGGACCCATGCAAGCAGATCATCATGAAACTGATGTACAATACTGATGACCTTCTCCAGACAACCAAATTTTGCTGGAATTTTCCACAAGCTCTTAAGATCACAGTACCAAAGGCCTTGGTCAAATTAACCTAAGTTGTACAGACCTCTGTTCTGCTTCTGCAATTTCTCCTGGAGTTGTTGGGCAATAAACATCATATTTTATAAAGCCACACTGACTCTCAAGGAGGTAACCACCTTCAAAAGAAGAATCAGCCTATTAAGGAAGATTCTGGCAGGAATCTTGCCAGTAATGATTAAGAGAGAGAGATCTCCTTGTGATTGTCACAATGTGATCTTTTTCCTTTTCTTTTACAGAGATTTTGAACCCAGTTTTATATGAGTGATGCATCCCATACCTTCTAAATTTCAGCTGCAATAGCAACTTTGCCTCATGACATTCAAAACCTCTTCTTCATAGCTTTTGTGATAGACTTATCATAAAGAATGTGATCCACCCACAACAGAGTTGGTGGTGTTAGAACACAGACTGAAGCATTATTATTATTATTATTATTATTATTATTATTATTATTATTATTATTATTATTATTATTATTATTATTATTTGGAGGGGGTTGCAGGGCAAATGGGGTTGGGTGGCTTGCCCAGAGTCACACAGCTGGGTGATTGTTGGGTGTCTGGGGACAGATTTGGGCTCTGGTGCTCCTGGCTCCAGGGTTGGTGTTCTGTCCACTGCACCACCGAGCTGTCCCTATTATAATTTTTTTTATTTTAATTTTAATTTTTTCCCTCTTTCCTTTATTGCTCATGAGGGTATATATTTTGGGGGAGAGGGGTATTATGTTTACTCTTAAACAAGAATATTTTAGTAATGTATAAAAAATCATTTGTACAAAAATAAAAATAAATACAAAAAATAAAATTAAAAATAAGAAAAACCTCTTCTTCAGTTGGAAGTTTGACTGGAGAGGGATTGACTTCAACCTGAGTGAGGTAAATAGTTAATACTTTCAGCATTGATTGATGATGGTTGATTGAGAAAACCATGGAAGTGTTCAGTCCATCTCTCTAGGAACATGTCCTCAACACTGATCAATGTAGCTCCATCAAAACTAAATAGTTCAGATGCACAATGCATCTTTGACCCATAAGTATTCAGGGCATCCTGAAAAAAGACTTTGGATTGTTATTATGAGCATAAAACTGAATTTCATTTGCCTTCTTGCGAGCCAAGAATCCTATATCTCTCTAAACTTCTCTTGCACTTTACTTTGAATGAAGTAAATGTTGCCTTCTTAGAACCAGCCTGCTGGTAAAACCTGAGGACTCTCTTTTTTCATTTAGCAGCTTCAGGGCGGCTAGGTGGCGCAATGGAAAGAGCACTGGCCCTGGAGTCTCAGACACTTAATAATTACCTAGCTTTGTGGCCTTGGGCAAGCCACTTAACCCCATTTGCCTTGCCAAAAAAAAACCTAAAATAAAAATTTTTTAAAAAGTCACTTCATTTAGCAGCTTCTGAATTTCCTCATCAATTTTGTCAAACCAGTTTTGACGTTTGTGAATGTTCTGGCCTAGGTGAGTAAATGAAGTGTGATATAATACATTTCTTAAAGCTACCCACGCCTTTTCTACTCCAATGTTGGCAACCCTGTGTTGATACAGTTTTCCCTCCAAGGCAGCAAAGTGCTGTTTAAGCTTGAAGTAACACTCTAATTGACATTAAGTTTTCCTGCCTTGGGGTGCATTGTTTTTGTTGAATACAAATGTTTAGCTTGGAGTTAACAATTCTATGATGTCTAGAACTCTGGGCCACACATCACCTTAGTCACCATGGTCAGATCCTATCTTTCTCTTCTTCTTACAATGATATAGTCTATTAAATGCCAATGTTTGCTGCAAGAGTGCATTCATGAAGTTTTATTGAATTGAAATAAATTGAAGATAGTATTGGAAATGAGGTTATGAAGTCATACAAGTCTTCAGTAGTAAGTGACTATTGCTGTTGCTGTTTCTGACTTCATTCCCTCCAAAGACCCCCTGTCATATTTGATAGTTTGTGTCTCCTCTGACATTAAAGCTACTCAGTATTATGAGCTTGTCCTCTTTTTGTACAGTGATGATGGGAATCTCCAACTTTTCATAAAATTTTTCTTTAACTTCATGGTGTTCAATCACATTGTCATGAATTTGACATTAACATATTTTGGTAGACATACAAGTTTGTTGACTAGATTAATTTTGATGCAAAACTGACCCCAGTTCACTACCCTCCCCATCACTGTGGACATTTCAGAAAAACACGTATTCAACTCCTATTTCATTTGATGAATGAAGTTGATCTTCAATTGCTAGCTTTGTTTTATTCGAGGATGGCATTTGGATGTGGAGAAAAACTGCTGGCTTCTCTCTCAAACAAGAGTTGTTCATTTTTCAGTTCTACTGGATTTCATGATGTCTGCAAGCATGTGTGCAATCCATATACTGATAGTGAGTAGAATCATCTTTGCAAATGTATTTGCACATTTTTGTTTTCAACTACAGAGTGGGATTTCTGCTTGCATAGAAAACAGACAAGAATAGGATGAAGCAGTTTTTAGGGAACCTTTCCTAGCCCCTCCCTCATATGAGAGGTGAACAATGTGATCCTCAAAAAGAGGTTGCTAGGACACCCGGGGGCTACTGAATCCCACAGCTGCTTAAGTCCAGTGAGAAGATGACCCTAAGTGCCAAGGCCCGTGTGCTTTTCTGCACCTGCTATTTCATCACTTGCTTGTCACCACAGGACTTTGAAATAGGTAAAAAAAATGGTAGAATGGCATGGGTGATGTCTTTTGCCTTGTACAAAAATTGGATTTAAGTGAGGCAAAGTTGCACTGAGTCATCAGAAAATCCAGAGGCAAGACAAAAGTCAAGACTACTGGTGATAGCCTAGGATATAGTGGATGATCTTGGAAGCTTTGATGTTTCACTAAGCTCAAAGTGCCTCCACAGCATCTGCTTTAGTTGTCTTCATGGCCATTGGAACAATTTGTTGTCATCTGCCCACTCTGCCAGGGGAAATCTTCATATGCTTAGAGTAGACCCTTCCAACTCACCAGTGGACTTGAGACCCCTTCAGTTACCCTCAACAAAGTTTAGCCTATCTGCTGAAAGAATTTACCATGGTGTGGTCACTGCAGATACTACAGCTTCTTGGAGCCACAAGTGAGAGTTGGCTGAATCATGCAGACACCAAAGTTGGAAAGCAGCCTCTGAAAAGAACTTGGCAACATCCTCACCAGAGGTACTCAACCTTTCTGAAAACTTCTATACTAGGAAATAGAAAGATTAAGGCAGCTTAGAAACCTATACCCTGAGGAACAATTGATTAATCTTGACACTGGTTCAGAGTCATGTGGACTTTGTAAAAGTGAAGTCTATCATGACCCAATGCCACCAGTACAATTTAGTGTCAGAAAGAAAGCATAGATCCCCATGCAACAGAATTTTTCTAAAGCTTGAGAGATTCAAGAACAAACTCATTAGGTATTTTTGTAAGGGTTCAAAAAACCTACCCTATATTAAATATCTCAATAAGCTGACTGCTTTCAGAAGGAGCTGAGGGCCTCTTTGGAGAAAGCAAAATGAGTCAGATAAAAATAATCCCAAGATTTCCTGTCACTTATTAGCCAGAAATTTCTTTTCATATGAAAAATTACATATACTAGCTCCTGGTGCTAGGGTGTAATTGGCACAGGAATAACATGGAATAGGTAATAGGTAATCTAATAATTTTTGTCATTTGTCTATCAGTCTATTTTTCATTTTGTTTTTTGTGAGACAATGGGGTTAAGTGACTTGCCCAAGGTCACACAGCTAGTAAGCATCAAGTGTCTGAGACCGGATTTGAACTCAGGTGTCTTTGACTCCAGGTTTGGTACTCTATCCACTGCGCCATCTAGCTGCCCTCTATCTATTATTCTTATAAAGACATGCTTCCTGAACAAAACCAGAGCTGTCAAATAATACTGACTGTTTGGAGATTAGTTTCACATAATAGATAACCACAGTGAATGGTTCATCTAAAAACATTGGACATGCACAGGTGCTAAGTAAAGTCAAACACAAGGGATGCTGAAAAACAGTCAAATGTGCTGGTGGGAATCCAATGTGTTGTTAAATATTAAGATAATTGTAAAATAAAACATCAGAAGCAAACCTGGAATTAAAGAATATATTAGAATACTGTCTAAAGGATTGACTCATCTTCTGACTCATCTGAAGACAGTATAATCCTATTAATCATCTCTGCATTATACCTCCTGAGTCAGATGTAAGGATAGGGAGGTGAAATGCTTTCCAGTAACACAGAATAGAAACTAGAATAAGAAAAAGAATTTCCTCATTATGGAGGATCGCAATAGCTACATTTCTGGAGTCCCTATTTCCTTCCAAGAATGTTCCTGCATTCCTGCAAATCAAGGTCTGTTTAAGTAAATAATCAACTGAATCTAAAGTAGAAACTCTTAAACATTCCTCGAAACTTTTGGAAAATGGCACTGTGCTTTGATGTGTAGACTCTGAAATGAATTGGATTTAAGTAAGGCAGATTGCACAAAATCATCAGCCTCACTTTCTCCTCTAGAGTCATCAAAATCTAGTAGCCAAGAAAAAAGTCAAGATAACTGACAGTGAGGGGCAGCTAGGTGGCGCAGTGGATAAAGCACCGGCCCTGGAGTCAGGAGTACCTGGGTTCAAATCCGGTCTCAGACACTTAATAATTACCTAGCTGTGTGGCCTTGGGCAAGCCACTTAACCCCATTTGCCTTGCAAAAAAAAACTAAAAAAAAAAGATAACTGACAGTGACTTGAGTTGTAGTAGTTGACTCTAGCATCTTTGATGTCTGACCAAGCTTGAAGGACAACACAATGTCTGTTTTGGCCACTTCCATGGCCAGTAAAACAATTTGTTCTCAACCACCTTTTCTATCAGGAAAGTCTTCATATACTTGGGATAGACATCCTTCTAACTTGAATGGAGGTCCAACCGTTACCTTCAATCTGGTTTAACCTGTCTGCCAAGGTTTTACTGGGGTGTGGCTGCTGCACATGCAACAGATTCTTGGAGCCACAGGTGAGAGTTGAATTCCAGATGGACACCAAACATGGATGAGCAGTCCTGAAAAGCATTCAGCCAACCCTCAACATCAGAGATGTTAGTTCACCTTGAATATCCCCTATATTTCTCTGAGTTAATAAAGTTAGGTAAAAATGTCCTTCTGGGAAATAAAGAAAAGAAGTGTGGTACAGTCAATGGGTCTCTCTTTTCTTGACAAATAGCTCAGAACACACTAAGTCCCTCCCATGTGGCACAACCCAATAATGAGTTGGAAATCTTGAGGCTCAGGAAAGTAAACAGCAAAGCCATTAGTGTTCTGGGTGCAAATCTCCTTAAACAAATACAATCATGTTGCCAACTTCACATGAATATTTTAGCAAATTTTTAAAACTTCATGTTAGTCTTCTGTTATTTATAAAATGGAGAGAAATAGAAGCATGGAAAGAATTACAGGAACTGATGCTAAGTGAAGGTGCAGAACCAAGAGAACATTGTATTCCTTAACAAAAACATTGTTCTAAACATTGATCTATTTTGATGGATTCAGCTCCTCTCAGCAATTCAAAGAGCTAGGACAACCCTAGGATATCTGTTATGGACAACACCATCCACATTCAGATGAAGAAAACAAAACAAAACAAACTAAAGAATCTGAATGTACATTATGTTCACTTTTTAAAATTTTCTCTTATATTATTCCCTCCTGTTATATGGTTTTCTTTTTTTTCCCTTAGTCCTAACTCCTCATATGAAAATGACTAATATATAAACATGTTAAATACAAATGTACATGCTCAATGTTCACTAGACTGTTTGCTGCTGAGGGGAAGGAGGTGGAAAAGAAGGATGGAAAAAAAATGTGCAACATAAATATGCATTTGGATGAATGTTGGAAAACTTCCATGGGGGCAGCTAGGTGGAACAGCAGATAGAGCACAAGCTCTGGAGTCAGGAGGACCTGAGTTCAAATACAGCCTCAGACACTTAATAATTACCCAGCTATGTGACCTTGGGCAAGTCACTTAACTCTACTGCCTTGCCAAAAAAAAAGAAAGAAAGAAAAACCTTCATAACATGTAACTGGAAAAATAAAATATCAATAAGAAAAAAATAAAATGGAGAGAAAACACAATTGGAGTCTTTCTCCAGTTCTAAATCTCCCTTGATTCTACATATATTTTGTTTTATCACTCTCTAAAGCAATAATCATGTAATAGTATGGATTACAGATTTCTGCCTCTCCTTTCCTTCCTTTACCAAACAGAAACTAACAAACTCCATGACTGAATGAATGTCTGAGATCATGCCTTGTTTTGTTTTATTCCTGAACTTTGTACTTCTTAGCAGTAAACTTCCCAGTAGTGACTTAGTAAACATTAATTGAATGAATGAATGTTACAGTCTTTGATTTATCTACTAAATGATTATTTTGGCCACATCCTTGGGAAAGGCAAAGACTGGCATACCAAAAAAAGGCAAAACCAGAAGTGGCACCAATTTGGGTAGGTGAGACCGCTTCCTAATTAAACTTGTCAGACTGCAGAATTGGCAAGCAGCAGGGATGTGCTGGAACCAATTTCAGTCAACTTGGGGGAAATAGATTAAGTTTTCAGCACCTTAGAAATATTCACAATACAATTCAGGGCTTAATTTATCATTTTACTGATTGTCTAGACTTAATGAAAGGGTGGATAAGATTATTAATAAGGAAGACTGAATTTAAAAGGGTTTTGTGTACCCATTTTTCCCCCAGAGTCATTTGTAAACATTTACCAGTACACCCCAGCACAAGATCCCATAGCCTTCAGATTGTAGCTCACCCCAGAAACTATTTCTCTGCTGAAATTGATTGCCCCTAATATAATAACCTGGTCTCATAACCTATATTAATCATGTAAGATTCTTGAAGTCAAAATACAAACAGTAAGGAATACAACACATACCCTACATTTCACTTCCTCATGCCATAGTAGTAAAATAGTTCTCTCTGATTCCTGTCCTCAACTGCCCTCCTTTTCCACTGCCTTCTGGTATAGTTGAAAAATTTTCTTTTATCCTAGATGGATTTCTCTCATACTTTTTCCATCTTCTCTAGCTCAATTAAAGCATAGCTTTCTCCTCAAGGCACCATACCTCTTATCATTCTCTACCATAGGCTGCTCCTCTCATATTCTGATAAATTTCTTGCTGTCCAAAACTGCTTTGAGATCCTCCTTTTCCTGCTAACACTCAACAATCACCTCTTCACTTTTAAAATTTACTCCTTCTCTCCTGATCTATACACTTTCAGGGTACTCTTCCATCTCCCCAAAAGTTTAACAGCTGACTTAGTGTCTTATTCTCTTCCCCCAGTTCCTCCTTTCTGAACACCCTTGGATCCCAAGTCCTCTTGACATTTTATATTAGCAGTTTCTAGTTTGGGGTCTCTGAGCCTCCAAGGGGTCTGTGGGAAGATTTCAAAGGGTCTATGATCTTGAATGAGAAAAAAATTGCATCTTAATTTCATTGGCATGTTCTCCTTCCTCATCTCTACCTCCTAGAGTCCCTGGTTTCCTTCATGTCTCAGTTAAAGTCCTGTTTTCTGGGGGCAACTAGGTGGCATAGTGAATAAAGCACTGGCCCTGGAGTCAGGAGGACTGAATTCTAATCTGGCCTCAGGCACTTAATAATTATCTAGCTTTGTGACTTTGGGCAAGCCACTTAACCCCATTGCCTTGACAAATTATAAATGTCCTGTTTTCTGAAAGAAGCATCATCAAAAGCATCATCTCTCTGAGATTACCCTATCCCCCCAGTTTATCCTGTCTATATCTTGTTTATACCTTCTTCTTTGCATGTTGTCTGCCCTATTAGATTGTGAGCTCCATGAGAATAGAGAATGTTTTTTTTGCCTTTCTTTGTATCACCAGCACTTAACCCATTGTCTGCCATGTGCTTAATAAGACTAAACAGTACCAGTCATTGTGACTTGAATCTCTAACTTCAGGAAAATCTGTAATATAACACAATATAATAAACAGGCTTACCATTTGTAAACTGAATGATAGTACCATTTTTATATAAATGTTGCTATTTTCCAAATATATTTAGTTGCTAGAGTGCTTAGTAAAAGCACAAATGCATCTTAATATATTAGTGTCTTAGTAATTTTGATCATGATATGTTTTCTTAATTAGCTACCAGGTTACAATTATTATTCTGTATGGGATTGTGAAATTTTGGAACTTTCAAAAAGAGTTCTCAATATTAATGGTTTTTTTTGAGAGAATGAGATAATAGAAAGAATGCAGAATTTAGATTCAGAGGACCTAGTCTTAACTTTATTCTTTCTGCTGCCTATTTATCTATAAATACACAATAACATTTTTGGGTCTACATTCTTAACTCTGAAAGAATCACTTAAATCACCTCTAACCCAAATTATTTTGACTTTGTGATCTAGAGGCACAGTTGTCTGAGTTTAAATCTTTCAACCTTGAAAATGCAAATTTCAAGGTTTTTACCTGATCCTTAACAAGCAGAGGGGAGGAGATCTTTTTTGGTCACATAAAATCTCTGAACTTCCATTTTCTCATCTGTAAAATGACAGTGATGGTACCTACTTCTCAGGAATACTAGGAAGTCAAATAACAGTGCACTTGCATTCCATGGACCTTCAAGTACTCTTTCAATATTTCTTTTATTATCATGTTTGTTAATATATGATCATATTTCACGAATGTTACCTCAGATTACATACAGCAGATATGCTCTGTTAACTAAGTAAACACTTGCAATTTACTCCCTTGTTTGACTTCCCTCCATTCCCTTTCTACTCCACCCCCACCATTCCATTTTCCACCAAATTAATATTTGCCAGATCTTGGTAGGAGAGGACTGAGGCAACATGGTTCAAGATACAAATTCAAACTGTCCAACTAATTTATATCAGATTATTCTTGGAATATCCCATATATCTTCCCATTTTTTCTATATTTTCCACTAATGAGTTGGCTAAGTAGCAGCCACAAGTGTTCTTAAATTAAAGGAATCTCTGAGGAAGTGTCATTTCACTGTGGCATCTCCCAATTCTTTTTGAACTTTTTTTTTCTTTTTTGAGTCATCATCTGCAACATCTGGGTATTTATCTGAGTTGAACTGTATACTAGAGACAAGACATTCATTTTTCTGACTCCTATTGTTCATAATGATGCAAGGAAGATGTATCTGGGGATTTCTGTTGTTCAAAGTCAGGATGGGAGTGGCATTAGATTTTTCACCTTTCCTCCAGTTTCTGGCTTCCAGCTATCTGACCTTATTCGTTGACTCTGACATGACAGGAAACCACATGTTGAACTTAGAGGTTATGTACCTTGGGATAGGAAGGACCAGTCCAAAGCTTGTCTATTGGAAGAATACCTGAGTTAGGTACTAGACCACTCCCCAAGCACCATCCTTTGCCCAACCTACTACAGAAGTGTAATTAGGAGAACCACCACCCCTCCTCGGGCTCTCTCCTGGACTCTACCTGCAAGAATGATTATCTCTCTCTTTCTTAGGCCACAATGCTCCCAACTTAGGCCCTCTGGAACACCATGGGCCCCCATGCCATGTAGCTGGACTAAGCCAGTCCTAATGGCCATCCGTCCTCTCTCTCTCTCTCTCTCTCTCTCTCCCTCCCTCCCTCCCTCCCTCTCTCTCTCTCTCTCTCACTCACTCAAATGTCACCTAGTTTGTCCTCAAAGTGCTCACTGCTTTTCTAGGAGTTTAAATCTGCATACTTTGTAAGCCTTTTGTAATAAATCCCAAACAGTTTTAAATCCCAGGGCTTATGTGAAGTCATTCACTATTCAAAGAAACTCTCAATCTTCATCTCTCAGTCTTTAATTGCCACCCTAATTCTCATCCATTACGATAATACAAGTGGGAATTTTTTTGTTAGAAATTATTTTCCTTGGCCAGTCTCTAACATTTACTCTGTTGTTACAATCTCATGCTTGATTATATGTAGGTCATTTTCCTGAGCTCCATAAGCAGATTTACATAGTAATAATTACCATTATTTAATTAAACAGCTATAATTAGTTGGGTTTTAATCCAGGTTCTTCCTCTCAGCTCTGAATTCATATCTCCATTTCTAGTATAGACCTTTAGGTTAACCATTAAGTACTTGATCAAATTTGTTACAATTATTTGTTCCTTGCAGTTGGCTTTAGATTTGGTTTTTCATTTTGTTTTGGTCTGGTGATTTCATTGGGTATGGGGAATTCCCAGCTGAAAAATGTTCTCCATAGCAAGAACTCACTGGCAACAATTCAATCTTTGAAACATGCCTGGGCCACTCAGGGTTTTTTTTTAACTTTTTTTTCTGGTCACCCAAATAGTATGGATTGGGAACAGAATTTGAAACTGGATCACAAATGATTCTAAGGCTGGCACTCTGTTCACCACATTGTGTCAACAATGCTACTTTCTTTACTATCATTATAATTAATCATGGAAGTTTTATCTGGGATTATAGACAATTTGATGATAATAAGAACAATAATTATAATTGAATTCTAAATCTATGATCTAATCATTCTTTTTTTAAAAGGGGGAAGTGAGATTCAGGATTAGGTGAATTACCTATAAATAAAGATGTGGAATTTGAACCCAGATCTTCATGACTTTATCTACCATAATATACTCTACCAACATACTTATTTTTCATGTTATTTTATTTTTAATTACATACAAAGATGGTTTTCAACATTATCTTTTTATAAACTTTTGAGTCCCACATTTTTTCTCCCTCCCCTTCCCGTGATAGTGAGTAATCTGTTATACATGTATAATATGTGACATGCTTAAAGCATGCTTTTCTTTTCTAAAGTTTAAAACTGAGTAATTGTATAAGGAAAGTATCATTGGTAGAGGAGAGAGCAAGACTCTCAATCCACATTTCTACAATCTATTGGGGGAACCTAAGTTAAATCAAGCCCTGAATTGCAATAATTAGGTCTACCTATTCTATCTCTGGCATTATGCCAGTGTTTCATGCTCCTTTTACACCAGCCTTACCAACTATTTGTTCAGTTCATCTAGTTGGGCAACAATCATTTACTATGCACTAGAGACAACACACAAAAATATTGTTCATATAAGATATATATATGTCATATAAAGGAAGACTATCTATTCAGTCAAGAGCAGGAAAAAAATAAAAAGAGACAACAGAAAGAGCAGGACCATGTACAGAAAAACCTCAATTTATGCAGACCTCTAAGTCAAGAGATCTTACACAATGGGAATTTGTTCCAACTTTGGAAAAGGAGGGAAGGAGGTGAGAAAAGATTACAAGCCATGAGAGAAGGGGCCAGTATACAGTTCAAGGTCACATAGGTAACAAACAGGGCCAGGGCTGGCCAGGAACAGAAATGGAGAGCATGGGGGCATGATGACTGCAGAGACAATCAAAGGATGCATTTTATGTCAATCCAATAAAGTCTATGTTGACCATACTAGCTCACACTGATGGTCTCTTACCTATAGCTCTAAAAGGCAGCATCATAGAAATTGGCATTTATTTGTCCTCAATTTTTCCAATTTCTTGATTCCCCAAATAGAGACTGAAAGGTTTTAGAGACTGAGATCACATCCTATATTCACCTGGATACCCCTAGAGTCCTTAATGCCAAGCCAAGTTTTTATTTTATCTAAAATGAAATAGGGAACCACAGAAGGTTTTAGAGCAGTGGGAGTAATAGTCTGTGGCTAGGTCATAAAAAAGAAGAAATTAAAATATGTTGTCTCTCTGTTGGAGGAAAGTGCTAGTCAATCAAAAGATATTTCACTGCCATTCACAACCAGAAAAAAATCTGTGGAGTCTGAATGCAGAGCAAAGCATCCTATGTTCACTTTTTAAAACTGCTTTTATCCTAGAAAAATAGTAACTAAATTCATATGGAGAAATAAAAGGTCAAAAATATCAAAGGATTTAATGAAAAAAATGGAAAGAAAAATGACCTAGCCATATCAGATCTAAAATTATATTATAAAGCCTAAGTCATTAAACTCCCCTATGAGTTTTCTTTTTCCTGTTTTTTTCTTTCACAATTGTACATGTACAATCTATATCAAATTATTCACTGCCATGGGGAGGAGGAAGGGAAGGGAGGGTGGTAGAAAAATGTAAAAACTCAAACTGTTTTTTTTAACTTAAGAACATTCATTTTTAATTTAAAACAGGAAACAAGTGCAAACAATTCACAAAAGTTCTCTAGGAAAGATCAATCTCTAGGTGGCTCAGTGAATAGAGCATTAGTCCTGGAATCAGGAGAACCTGAGTTCAAATCCATTCTTAGATACTCAGTACTTACCAGTTGTGAGACCCTGGGCAAATCACTTAACCTCTTTGTCACAAAAACATTTTTAAAAACTACCTTTGCATGTAATTGGAAAAACAAAAAATAACATATTTCATCCTAGAGATAGGGAATAAGAAAAGAGGGTCAGCTTCAGTGGATAGAGCCCTGGAGTCAGGAAGACCTGAGTTCAAATCCAGCCTCAGAAACTTAATAATTACCTAGCTATGAGAACTTGAGCAAGTAACTTAAACCCATTGCCTTACAAAAAACAAAGAAAGAAAGAAAGAAAGAAAAGAAAAGAAAAGAAAAGAAAAGAAAAGAAAAGAAAAGAAAAGAAAAGAAAAGGAAAGAAAAGAAAAGAAAAGAAAAGAAAAGAAAAGAAAAGAAAAGAAAAGAAAGAAAAAAAAAGAAAAGAAACAAAGAAACACAGAACAGAGTGGCCAGAATTTACTACTGAGTTAAGATTTCAATTCCTACAGCATGTTAAGGATAGGTTACAAGAATACCTAGCAGCTGTTACTGGGTTATTAGATAAGTGCCCTTCTGGGTTGGTAGGATATGCCACAAAAGACTTACTCTTGAGAGTTATTGCTATTAAAATCCCATAAGGAATGAATTGATAATTAATTTATGAAATTGTGAAATGGGAGCAGGTATAGTCAGTCCTTTGGGTTCTCACCAGGAAAAATCCATGATTAGCATCAAGAAACTGGGCTGCAATACACTTTAATAAGGAAAATAGACAAGTGACCAAAAATGAGGAAGGGTACAAAGGCAACTAGGGTTGTTGAAACAGGGAATGAGCTAATAAAGTAAGGCAGGTAATCTGGTGAAGAAGATGGAGTGACAATTAAAAAGGTTTGAGACATAACCATTTGACTATCTCTCTTAGATCAAAGACAACCATAGTGGTGGGTACAGAGTTCATATACCCTTTAAAGAGCTGGTGCCCCTGAGGGGTGGCAATCACTTCTGGTTGAATAATACAATGAAAGGTGAGCTACATTAAAATGAAGAGCTGGGAGTCACCTTTAGACAGAGAAATTATCTCTATGCCTGACTCATAGCTTCAGACTGCCTCTTAAAAGAATGTAAATCCTGGGGCAGCTAGGTGGCGCAGTGGATAAAGCACCAGCCCTGGAGTCAGGAGTACCTGGGCTCAAATCCAGTCTCAGACACTTAATAATTACCTAGCTGTGTGGCCTTGGGCAAGCCACTTAACCCCATTTGCCTTGCAAAAAGCCTTAAAATAAAGTATGTATATCCCACCCAAACCTGAGCAGAACATAATGGCATCCACAGGGGTAGGGGTGGGGGTGGGGGGGTCTTAAACAAGAAAGTTAATCCAATCTCATTGTTAGTAAGAGACTGAACTTAAAAATGAAGACTTTAGAAGGAGGGAAGAGCTCTAAAACTCCTAGATATTGGTTATAAATAATTTTGGGAGAGAGAGAGAGAGAGAGAGGAGGAGGTGGGGGCAAAGAGGATCACTCATAATCATTGGTAGCACTAGGACTCAGTGGAAATAGAAGAGAGTTGGAGAGTTGGTCAAGAGTTTGAGGTCTCATTTTTATAGAACTTTTGGGGGAGAAACAGGCCAACTCCTATCTGTGCCACTGTGGGATTAGTTCCTTCAGAGTTAAGTAAAATTGTCATCATCCCAAAGATATCAGAATCTTTTTGATGTTCTATTGGTCTGGAACTGTGGAGGTCTAGATATTCTCTAGAATTTACATATCAAAGAAACCTTCACAAGAAGTATCTAGATAACTTCTCCATTGCAGCACATATTACCAGGATATAAATTTTGCTTAATATGGTACAATTTCTAATTTATGCTCCTTTGATCTTTGCAATAATTTTGCACATGCTTCAGATTCCCCTTTGCAATTACTCAAATTCTGCCTGAGTGACTTCAGGTATAAACCCTTAGCCTTTGGGTACCTAAAAGTGGGTGATCAGCCTGCATGGGACTGCTGCCTAGAAATATACTTCCCCTTAGGTAGTTAATATAGGGGAAAGCTGAGGTAGCATAAAATCCATTTCTTTATAATATGCCAATTAGCATTTTTTTTGCTCTTCTATGTGTGTGTAAAAGTTGTTGATGGTTAGAAGGGTAGCTACATGGTGGTCTGGAATCAGGAAGTTGCAGATACTAGCTATGTGATCTTAGGCAAGTCACTTGCCTCGGTTACCTCTTCTCCAAAATGAGCTGGAGAAGGAAATACATTCCAGTATCTTTGCCAATAAAATTCCTTTGTTCATATGACTGTCACTGGGTGAACCTACTCTGACTCCATGGCCAGCACTCAGACCTTTCTCCTATAGTGAATCAGAGACGATTCTCTCATCTATCCTCAGTCATGAAGTAGTCAGAGAATTAGGCTCCCCAAACTCAGGAAGGTGAGGGAGAAACAGGTCTCAATCATGAAGTCTCATGATTCTCTCTCATTTGTGCATTGTCATGATAATTAAGAGAAAATGCATCATGAAAGTCCAAACATAATTTATTTATTGGTAAGGCTAGCAATTACCAATAAATAGAGGTCACTGGCCCTTCTGTGACCAGAGAACCAACCCAACCCTCCTTCTCCCAATAGAATCAGTTCATTCTTTTTTATAGTTTGGTTTTAATAAATTCATTACATATTGACAACAGTGATTGATCTACAATTACACTGATTTGCAAAAAAAAAGTGTGTCTTCCAGAAGCCCATGATAATAGGAACTCAGAGTTAGCCAACATCCTTGGAAAAGTTCCCAACCCTACACACTTCAATACTATAGAAATTCAATACTAGGAAAAACATCCCATGACCAGATTGAATCATCCTCCTCCTTTCATCTTCTTTATTTCCTTTAAGAGTCAGTAGCTCATGGGGTGGCTAGGTGGCATAGTGGATAAAGCACCGGCCTTGGAGTCAGGAGTACCTGGGTTCAAATCTGGTCTCAGACACTTAATAATTACCTAGCTGTGTGACCTTGGGCAAGCCACTTAACCCCATTTGCCTTGCAAAACCTAAAATAATAATAATAATAAAAAAATAAGAGTCAGTAACTCAAAGTGACATGCATAGTCTCTTATTAAGTGACATAAGTAACTACCAAGACCTATAAAAATAGTACTAAATGTGTAAGTCTTTAGAAATTGATTACAATGGATATTACTGTGATTAATAAAACTCTTAACTACTAATCAATCAATAATCAATTTCACAAATTTCCCCCTTTGATCCATGAAAAGATTTTCTTTCATGGATCATAGACAAGGTCTGATGGAGTCAGTACCCACCCAAAAGATCATGCAAATAAAAATATATTGACACATGAAAAAGGGAGAAAATGGGTACCAGTCTTCTACCTGACCTAACAATGAGCTTATCTGTAACTAAATCTATAGAAAATATAGCTATAATCAATTAATAACTATTTCTTAGATCACCAATGAAATTATCACATTCTTTCACTGATCCAGAGTCTGCCTAGAGAAGCATATCAATGAATTAGTTTGGGCTTGAAAGGAGTAATAAGATTCACAGAGCCTTCATCAAATTCTTAATCTCTGATGAGAGATTGACAGGCGTGAGTGAACCAAAATCTGACTGAGGAGCCTTATAGCTTCTTGTCAACCTCCTATATTTTGTATGGGACATACTTAATTGGTGGTATCTTCCCAGTCAACAAGCTAAATATCTTCTAATAATTAAAGTGATTTGACAGTCATTCTGATATTTAGAAGGAGATTTTACAACTCATATAAACAAAGACCTCATAATGATAGCCCATAACTATGACATAACAGATTTGATAACAGTTCATTAATGGAAAAGAAAGTGCTGGTGCACAGGAATTCTCTGGATATGTGTGTGGTCAGGCTTCATTTAGGGTGGAAACAGTCATTAATGATGGGATAGCATGGTTGATATGCTTCAGTCTTTTCTTTCAAAGGAGTGTCTTTAGGCAGGCAAGAGGTCTCAGGTAGAAATGCAGATTTGTAGACCAAAAGATCCATATCACAGAGGTGATTCAAAAGAACAATATTAACAAAATGAGATGTTAAACTAAATTATAAGGAAGTAATTATAACAACTATATGATATTGGCTAAAAAATATGTAGATCAATGAAACAGAATAGACAAACAATCTAGAACAGTAAATAAACAGAGTAACCTTGTATTTTACAAATATAAAGACAAGATTTTGGGATAAAAATTCATCATTTGTTAAAAATTGTGAAAACTGGAAAGCAGTATGGCAGAAATTGGACATAGACCAATATCTAATACCAGTTGCCAAGATAGTAAGTGAGAGATATTACATAGACCAAGATAAGGTAAACAAGAGCTATTACAAGAAAATTTGAAGCACACAGAACATAATACTTATCAGATTTATGAATAGGTGAGCAATGTGTGAATAAGAGATTGAGCTCAATAAAGTATAAAATGAATTATTTTGATTACTATATATGAAAAAGTTTCCTGTACAAATAAAACAAACATCAAGATCAAAAATAAAGCAGAAAATGGGAGGAGGAAATGTTTATACACAGTTTCTCAGATAAAGATCTCATTTCAAATATAGAAAAAAATGTAAAATCTATAAGAATACAAGTCATTCCCTACTTAACCAAATGGTCAAAAGATATGAAAGATTGTTTTTAGATAAATCAAGACAATTTATGATCATTTGAAAAATGCTCTAGGGGCGGCTAGGTGGCGCAGTGGATAAAGCACCGGCCTTGGAGTCAGGAGTACCCGAGTTCAAATCTGGTCTCAGACACTTAATAATTACCTAGCTGTGTGGCCTTGGGCAAGCCACTTAACCCCATTGCCTTGCAAAAACCTAAAAAAAAAAAAGACAGAAAAAAAATGCTCTAAATCTTTATTGAAAATTAAAGCAACCAGGGCAGCTAGGTGGTACATGGATAGAGCACCAGCCCTGGAGTCAGGAGTACTTGAGTTCAAATCTGGTCTCAGACACTTAATAATTACCTAGTTGTGTGGCCTTGGGCAAGTCACTTAACCCCATTGCCTTGCAAAAAAACTAAAAAAAAATTAAAGCAACCTTGAGATATAATTTTACACTTATGAGGTTGCTTAAAATAATTGAAAGAGAGAGCAATAAATATTTAAGGGAATGTGGAAATATTGGGACAATGAATTCACTGTTCATAGAATTATGAACTGATCCAATCGTTTTGTAGAGCAATTTGGAATTATGCCCACAGAGTGATTAAACTGCCTATACCTTTTGACCAAGCACTAATACTACTCAGTCTATTTCCAAAAATGATTAGGGAGGGGCAGCTAGGTGACACAGTGGATAGAGCTCTGGCCCTGGAGTCAGGAGGACCTGAGTTCAAATCTGGCCTCAGACACTTAATAATTACCTAGTTGTTTGGCCTTGGGCATTTCCACTTAACTCCCATTGCCTTGCAAAAAAAAAAATCAAAAAACAAAAATAATATTTAGGAAAAATGAAAAGAACCTACATGTTCTAAAATATTTATAGGAGCTCTCCCTGTTGTGGCAAAGAAGTAGAAACTGCAGGGATTCCCATCAATTGGGGAATGATCAAACAAGTTGATGGTTTAGGATTATCATGGAATACTACTGTATTATAAGAAATATAACTTCATTATATATTTAAAAGAAATAGAAAGTTGTATATTTGGGGTGACAAGAAAAGACCGTGTCAGGTGCTCTCTCATAAAACTTCTAAACTAAGGACTCTAACTAAATTTTCAAGAGACAGAGCCCACAGAGGGACCCAGTGAGGCAATTCTCCTACTCATGGTAACCTGGAAAAGAACAGAAAGTCTTGGCTCCCCAGGGTCAGAGGGGTGGCCTGCCAGAGGGGTGGCCCACCAGAGTGAAAGAACTTCAGCCTCCCGGAGGCAGTCCCAGGGCTCTGGGAGCCACGGCTCACAGCATCGAGGGAAGTTTCCAGACCTATGCCCCGGGGAGCACAAGGCACAAATTGGGGGAAAAGCGGGGGACCTCGGCCAGAGCAAGCACGTGAAGCCCAGCCTGAGCACATGAAGCCCAGCCCTCAGTGCACATAGCCAGTGGGCTTGCTCAGCCCAGATCTAGGAAACAGAAGCAGGCAGAGCCGGTAAGCAGGAGCCCCCAGGGCATGAGCCCATTGAAGCTAGGGAAGGGAGTGAAGAGAGATTGCTGAGCTCTGTCCTCTGCCCCTGGAACAGGACTCTGGGGTTCTGACCACATTCAGATCCTGATCCCAGTCTAGGCCCCCCCCCAATAGAACAGCAGGTCCCCCCCACCTCAGCCCCGTGGCAGAGGGGGGAGCTTATGATCATTCACAGACCAGGAGAGAGGACAGAGCCTCACAGACTGAGACCCTTGTGGGAGTGTCCCAAAAGCTCAGGAAGCACCCCAAAAACAGGCTCAGGCTGGGAAGATGAGCAAGCAGAGAAACAAGAGAAGCACCATTGAGAAATATTTTGCCTGTGAGCACAAGAAGGATCAAAACACTCAGTCTGAAGATGAGGAAGCACAAGCTCCTACATCTAAAGACTCCAAGAAAAACAGAAATTGGGCTCAGGCTATAACAGTGCTCAAAAAAGACTTTGAAAATCAAATAAAGGAGTTAGAAGAAAAACTGGGAAAAGAAATGAGAGAGATGCAGGAAAAATATGAAAATGAAGTCAGCAGCCTAGTCAAGGAAATCCAAAAAAAATGCTGAAGAAAATAGCATGCTAAAAACCAGCTTACATCAAATGGATAAAACAGTTCAAAAAGTTATTGAGGAGAAGAATGCTTTAAAAAGTAGAATTGGCCAGATGGAAAAAGAGATAAGAAAGCTCTCTGAGGAAAACAAATCCTTCAGAAAAAGAATAGAACTCAGGGAGACTGATGAATTTACGAGAAATCAGGACTCAATACTTTGAAACCAAAAGAATGAAAAATTAGTAGAAAATGTGAAACATATCATTGAAAAAACAATCAATATGGAAAACAGATCAAGAAAAGATAATTTAAAAATAATTGGAATAACTGAAAGTCATGTTCAGGAAAAGAGCCTTGACATCATTTTCAAAGAATTACTACAGGAAAATTGCCCTGATATTCTAGAAGCAGAGGGCAAAATAGAAATGGAGAGAATCCACAGATTTCCCCTGAGAAAGAGATCCCAAAAAACCAACCCCCAGGAATATTATAGCCAAATTCCAGAACTCCCAAGTCAAAGAGAAAATATTACAAGCAGCCAGAAGGACACAATTCAAATACCATGGAGCTGCAATCAGAATCTCACAGGATTTAGCAGCAACTACATTAAAAGCTAGGAGGGCTTGGAATATACTATACCAGAAGGCAAAAGAGCTTAGAATGCAACTCAGAATCAACTACCCAGAAAACCTGAATGTCCTCTTCCAGGGAAAAAGATGGACTTTCAATGAACCAGGAGAATTTCAAATGTCCCTGTTGGAATGGCCAGAACTGAACAGAAGGTTTGATCTTCAAATACAGGATTCAGGTGAAGCATAGAGATTGGAGGAAAAGGGGAAAATATGAGGGACTTAATGATGATGAACTGCATATATTCCTGTATAGAAACATGACACTGATAATACTCATATGAACCTTCTCAATTAACAGAGCAGGTAGAAGGAACTTTTATAGATGAAGCACAGGAGAAAGCTGAATTTGAAGATAAAATATGGTGTAAAAATGGAGTCAATAGAAAAAAAGGAAAATGTAATGGGAGAAAGAAAAAGGAGAGTGGGGAATAGGCCAAGATAATTCATATAATAAGGTTTTTCTTCATGTAATGAAGAGCTATTGCAATGATATGGAGGGGGGAAGGCAAGGGGGAATGAGGGAATCTTCACTCTCATCAGAGGTGGCTAGGAGAGGAAACAGCATATATATTCAATGGGGTATAGACATCTGGAGTAAGAAGGGGGAGATGGGGGAAGGGGTGGGGATGTGAATGAAGGAGGAGAGGATGAAGGGGGGGAGTGGTGAGATATAACACATTTTCTTTTTTACTTCTTGCAAGGGGCTGGGATTGGATGGCCTGTCCAGGACCATAGGGCCAGGTGGATGCTGGGCCTAAGGGCTGGTGTGGTGTCTGAGGCCAGATTTGGACCCGGGTGCTCCTAGCTCAAGGGTCAGTGCTCTGTCCACCACCCAGCCACCCATACTAGTATCACTATTTTATTTTATTTTAGGTCTTTTTTTCTTTTTTTGGTTTATGCAGGGCAGTGGGGTTGGGGTGGCTTGCATGTCACACAGCTGGGTGTAGTTATGGCCAGGTGGCACAGTGGACAGAGCACCAGCCCTGGAGCCAGGAGCACCCAAGCCCATATCCGGCCCCGTACACCCAACAATAACTACAATTATTACTATTATTTTTTAATTTAAATTTAAATTTTTTTCTCTCCCCTTTACTTTATCGTTCAAGTGAGTCTATATTTGGGGGGTATTTTGTTTACTCTTAAACAAGAATATTTTATTAATGTATAAAAAATTGTACAAAATGAGAATAAATAAATATTAAATAATTTTTTAAAAAAGTTGTATATTTGCAGTCATATGCAATCATTTTATATTCAACTGTTATAAAATGCTTGTTTTATTTCTTAAAGTAAAAATTAGATAAATGAAAAGAACAATAAGAATACAGCATCCAAACAAGGTTGATCATTATTTCACTAACCATTTTTGACCCTAAATTCAAGCATAAACCATAAAGTAGTTAATACAAGAGACAGCAATCAGACTCAGAGAGGATGAAGTGTAGGATGACAAGAAAGAAGGCCCTTGTTGCTGCAGATGAGATTCATCACTTAAAGCTGCCCAGCAGAACCAATCATTCATTTGGTACATGTGAGAGATATCTTTTCATTACCCAATCTCAATTTTTCTAAAATGCAATAACCCAAAGGATCATACTTACACCAGAATAAATTATCATAGAAGATGATCTAGCAGTCTTTAGTCATTTCTTACTTAATTGTTATCATCCCAACTGAATGAGCAGGATACTCTGATTCCAGGAGTTCAGTAACTTTCCCAAGGGGATCCCTTAAGGAACACTTGCTTCCTGCAGGGATTATAAATTGGCACCCTACTGCAGATAACCACAAGAGACTCTGGGGAGGAATTAATCCAGGGAGATTTCTATTTGTTCCCATAAAAAAATTAATGACTCATGGAGTATTCCCAAGTCTTCCAGTCAAGGTGCCTCATTGCTTTGAGACCTGTTACCTTTTTTAAAAGGGATACTATTGCTTCTTGCAGGGATTATAAATTGGCACCCTATTGCAGATGACCACAAGAGACTGGGGATGAATACTCCAGGAAGACTGCTATATGTTCCTATAAGAGGATGACTCATGGGGCATCCCCAAGTCTTCTAGTCAAGGTGCATCATTGCTTTGGGACTTGTTATCTTTAGTTAATTGCATAGATTGCAGTCCTCAAGATGAACAAACCCTTTTTTAAAAAAGGATTTATCTAACAGGAGTTTCCTTATAAAGTTAAGATGTTTCTGGGGACTTGTACAATTATTTTGAAAAGTCAACAAATAATTAATTAAAAATTTTATCTTTCCAGCTAAATGTTGTATTTCCTTGGCTAACTGACATTTTGAAAAAATGATTCCAAGTATTATGAATATTTCCTCAATTTTCTCCTATTACAATTTAGAGTTTTGGTTAATGGTGTTTGGTCTATGTTATATTGTGCACAGTTAATTTTTTCAGGGACTTTATTTTATTTTTTATTGTTATTTCATTACATGCAAAGGTAGGTTTCAAAATTTATCCATTTGCAAGCTTATGAGCTCCACATTTTTCTATCACCCTTATTTATCAGAATAATCTGGTAAAAGTTGTACATGTATAATTATGTTTAACATATTTCAACATTAGTCAATTAATTTTAAGAGACAGAGACTTCTATTCTAAACTGTTTTGTATAAAAGCCATCTAGATGCCTAATTTTTTTGAAATGCTAGAAAATGAATCACTTCCCTCCTGGTAAGGGAAAATACTCTAGCAATAAAAAGATTTCTCCTTTCTTAATTGAAGATGGTTATAGATATAGAAGAAAGTCTTTGACAATCCAAAGCTTGCCTTAACTCAAAAAAAACTTTAATTTGAGGCAAGGGGGAAAATATGATCTCTCAATTCTTCTCAGGGAAGTCTCAAAAGTCTGAGCATAATCTACTTATTAGTAAAGCTGGGAATTACCAATAATAGAGATCAATGACCCCCCCCAGGGGCCAGAAGACCACCATATAATCAGAACATCCTTTTTACTGTCTGGATATATGAGTTCATTTCATGTCAATGAAACTAAGACTGTAATAGGTAAATAATTAAACTTCAAAAGAGGTCTTCTAGAGCCCATGGTAACAGAGCTACAGTTAGTTAACACCCTTGGAAAGTCCCAAATCCCATAATCCCTGTAATACAGAAATCCAGTGCTATGAAAAAAAGATTTTATGACAAAGTTGAGTCAACCTACATTCATTTTCCTTAACTACTTCAAGAGGCAGATTCACTCAAAGTTCCATATTTAGTCTCATCATACTACCTAGATGTATATGAAATATTTCTAAATCTAAGTCTTTAGAAATTGATTAAATGGTTATTGCTATAATTAATAAAACTTTTACCTACTAATTAGTCAATAAATAGCCAATTTCCATGACATAAAGATAAAGGAGAGGCAAAACAAAAGGGAAGATACAATGGTGAATAACTTGTATTGAACCAATATTAGGTTGCCAGGTGATAGAATGGTGAAAGGATACTGGTATCATTATGGGAGTCTCCTCATGACTTCCCTTAGGTAAGCTGTTTAAAAGCCTTAGACAAAGAAAAACTTCCAGTTCAACTGGGAATGTCCAAAACTCAAACATGGATTGTACTCAATATGTGAATAATTGTGGAAAGCAAATTCAGCCAGATGAATATAGGACTTTTGATTATTGTCAACTGCCCCTGCTAAAAACCACACTTGAAGATCTAGAGGCAGGAAAGGCAAGCAATACCCTTGGACAAGGCTACCCCGGGTTATTGTGAATCTTTCCCACTATTCACACAAGCACTTGGCCATAACCTACATGGTATGCACCTGCTCCAGGAATCTGTCTTAATTCTGTGTATGAATGATTTATTGCTTACCTCTCCTTCTCAAAGAGCCTATGAGGAAGATATTTTCCTATTGCCCTGACTTTATGAAAAGGGCCACTGAGTCACCCCTTTAAAGGAACAATGTGCCCCAGGTCAATACCTGGGATATTGGTAGAACCCAGCACTAGAGTCTTGAAAAATGATAGTATCTAAGTTATCCTTCAAATGTCAATGCCAAAAACAAAAATCCGGTACATGCCTTAATGAAGACAGAGGAACTGTCATCCTTGAATTCCAGCATTGGTGGAACACACCAAGGAACTAGTAATTTGTACAGCTAAAGAAGACACTGAATCCTTCATAACCTCAAGAACCTTGAAGGGAAATAGCTAAGCAAGTGAGGCAGATGATGGCCTACCCACCAACTCTGGGACTGCCCTATTATGACACACTTTTTCCCCTTTTTGTACAGGAATGAAGAAGCATTGCTTGGGGTCAAGGTACCCTGAGGTAAGGGGAGCCATCCTAGACCTCTTGTTTGTTACTTGTGCCAACTTAATCTGGTGGTACAAGGTACTGGGGATGTCTTTGGGCCATGATGGCCACTGCTAAGCTTGTAAAAAGGATCCCATGTCCTTGGCCATTCATTGACTGTCTTTGTACCTCAGGGTATTGCTGTCATTTTACTCCAATCTAAGACTCAAGCCTTTTCGCACAGCAGGTGGCTGATTATGAGGTAGTCCTTTTGTCTGATCCTAATCTCTCCATACAGTGCATTAATGTCTTAGTACTAAGTCTAAAGTCCAGCCTCTTTCCTTCCTGAATCACTGAAAGACAATGAAGAGTCAGACCTTGAGGTAATTGAGGCCTGAGAAAATCCACAATCTGACCTCACAGACAGCCCTTGGAAGGAACCCAATTTCACATACTTCTTGAAGTGGGCTCCTTTTATGGAAATGGGGGGGAGTGAATGGGGCAGAAGGAGGGTGCAGAGAGTGATTGTATCCCTGAGTCTGTTGAGTGGGAAGCTACATCATTCTAATAAACTTGATTCACCAAGAGTCAAATTGTGGCACTGACCAGGGCATGTCAGCTGATCAAAAGGCTCCAGTTGAACATTTATACAGATTGGAAATATCCTTTGGGGTCAGTCATAACATTGGCACCGTGTGGAAGGAGAAGACTTCATCACTGAAAACAGAAAATTCATGCCTCACGTATTGACCAACTCCTTCAAGCTATCTTGTTCTCCAAGACCATCTTCATGATGTATTGTCCAGCCTATACCAGCCATTTTTGCAAGATGGCAACTAGTTTGCAGATGACATAGACAAATGAGTTGGCTGCTGGGGTCCTTGGAAGCTCACCAAGCTTTGCTTCTACTATTTGCTAGTCCACCCACCGACTCTCTTCCTTTGACACTAGAGCAGAAATCGACCTTCAGGTGACCAGAGACAAACCTTTCTACAAGATACATTCAGGTCATGCCAGATGGGTGCTCAACTTCCTATGCCAGCAATGCCATTCCCAAGAGCATGTAAGATCTGAGGCCCTTGGTGTTACAAGTTCTCCAGTCTCAGCTTGCCATCAGTATTCAGGTAGAAGCCCACCATGTTGTCTCTAGTTGCCTTTCTTGTCAGTTATTTCATCTCCTCATAGAAGAAAACTGTAATAAAAGGAGGAAGAAAGTGGGCATCCCTGCTTTTTGAACACCCAAATATTGATTTTATTGTCTTGCCAAAGTCTAGGGACTACAGTTGTTTTGGAATGACAAGACAAATTGAGTCATTGGGTGTGTCCAGTGACACACACCACTCAAACACAATAGTAGTTCGATCAATGATTTGCCATGTACTACTGACTATAACCAAGGTCTATAGAAGTGATCAAGAATCTTTCCAAATATTTTGGGTTAATCCTAAACCTGTTCACCTCTTATCTTCCAAAATTATCAGGGAGAGTTGAACTGCTAAATTGGGAAGTTAAGAGCCTTTTGGCTCTTTAAACCATGGAAACATGGTTAAAATGGTTTCAGGTACTTCCTTTTGCACTGTTTCAACTTAAAAATTGTACTGTAGGGACGGCTAGGTGGTGCAGTGGATAAAGCACCAGCCCTAGAGTCAGGAGTACCTGGATTCAAATCTGGTCTCAGACACTTAATAATTATCTAGCTATGTGGCCTTGGGCAAGCCACTTGACCCCATTTGCCTTGCAAAAATGTAAAAAAAAAATTGTACTGTAGTTCCCTGAAAATAAGACCAGGACTTTAATTTTTGCTCTGAAATACATATTAGAGCTTATTTTCAGGGAATATCTTTTTTCCATGTACAAAAATCTACATTTATTCATTTATTCATGTATAAAAACCTATTTAACTATTAATGTCAATGTTTATTTATATTTAATTATATATTAATGTTATTTTTTTGTAATTCAATAATCTGTCATGTGTTGCAACAGATGTACTAAATATGTCCAACTGGCTGATTATCTTAACTAGGGCTTATTTTGGCAGTAAGGTTTATATTATGAACAACATGAAAAAATCATTCTAGGGCTTATTTTCTGGTTATATCTTTTTTGGGAGGAGGGGGAGTGGAAACATGACAGTTGACAGGATTGTGGATTGCAAAAAAAACCTTTAACAATTCTGTTCTTACCTGCTAATATTCAGGGTCTGGACCTGAGAAGTTTGAGGCTGGCCATAGGGGATGAAAGTCAGATAAAATATATGATTTCACTGTCTAGTTCTCTTTCACAGGTCTTGAAACAAACTTTGCCTTTGGAGAGCTAGGTAATACAGTAGATAAGAATGGGGATCTGGAATCAGGAAGAACTGAGTTCAAATCCAGAACTTACTAGCTTTGTGATTTGGGGCAAGTCATTTAACCAATGGGCTGGAGAAGAGAATGGCAAAAACCATTCTAATATCTTTGCCAAGAAAATCCCAAATGAGATCTTGACTGAACTGTAGCTTAAAATTTGCACCATCTGTATCCTCAACTGCTTGCTACCTTGATGGTCTACTAAACTTCCTTTATCTTATTTCCTGAATTACCTCATTGATCAGGACAAGGTACAAATCATGATTTTTCTTAGTACAATCTTATTTCCTGCTATTTAGCCTCTTTATACTAGCTACTTGTAAACTTACTAATATTGACTGGAAGGGAGGGAGTGGTGATGAGCACACAATTTTAACACAGGAGTAATAAATTTCTATCTGCAGACAGAACCTTTGGACTAGGCCAGTCCTTGTTTTCACTAATCTATAATAGTCTTGAGAACCTAAACATTCCAAATGAACCCCTTTTCATAGGTAATATTTTTATAAAAATGAAATCTGATTAAAATCAACCTCTAATTAATAAAATTACTCAAAATATCAAAAAAAATCAACCTCTAGGGAAGTTTTGATGGGAAAAGGTAAAAACTCTCTTTAAAAGGGCAACATGAAGGGGCGGCTAGGTGACACAGTGGATAAAGCACTGGCCCTGGAGTCAGGAGTACCTGGGTTCAAATCCAGTCTCAGACACTTAATAATTACCTAGCTGTGTGGCCTTGGGCAAGCCACTTAACCCCATTTGCCTTGCAAAAAAAACCCCAAAAAAATTTTAAAAAAAGGGCAACATGAAAAGTGGCAAAGGAGTGGAGAAGAGGGATTTCATTGGATTGTGGCACAGGCTTTAAAAATACACATAGATAGATGATAGATAGATAGATAGATAGATAGATAGATAGATAGATAGATAGATAGATAGATGATAGATAGATAGATCAGTACAAATATATGTATATATATATGCATATATATATTAGATTTAGGATTATACATTTAGAACTTAGATTTTCATTGAGTTCATTGTCCTTGTTTTACAGATGAGGAAATTGATGGTGGTGATGATAATAATCATGATGACAAACTGCTAGTATAACAGGAACACTCCTGGTCCCCATGACCTGAAGGGCAAGTATATTACATTTCACATGTCCCCCATTGTTCTCCTTTATCTTTATGGAGGTTTGAGGCAGGGTCTCTGCCAATGATTCTAGCCCCCCCACACACTGATTTTGTTCCTCCATTCAAAGGGGTTCCTTTCATCCTGGTTATTTAGCTATTTAACAGTCAGATTAGCTTTTTACAAAGGAATATTTACTTAAAACATAGTAAAAACAAATATATAAATATCCCCCCCCCAGCACTTGGCGATATAATACCCCCTCTTGGACCACCTTAATCTGTGGGAAAGGAAGGGAAATTAGGATTCCAGTTTAATTCAACTTTTATATAGCAAGTGTCAAGTTCATATAGTCAAATTCCAAGTCCAAAACAATTCCTGGACTTGTGTTCCAGATTCTGACCTCCCAGGAGTTTTCTTCAGGACTGACTGTAACATCCAGTCTAGAATCCTATCTCCAAGGTCACCCTGGCTTAAACTTCTGAGTCCAGGGACAACACTGCCTGTGAAGAACTAGAACTGAAAAGGACAAAACAGCTTTTCTTCCTGACCTCTTGGAAGATAAAATTAGATTAATGAAACATTTTGTATTTATTTTTTTCTTAAAAAAAATCAAACTTAAATTTCTTTTTGCTTATGTGACACTAGTTATATGTCAGTTGGGAAGTCAGAGGTCTTTGATAGTAAAAAAAAATGATTTCCATTCCTGGTTTGTGATTTATGTGAGAATTCTACAATAAGACCAAAAAGACTCCTTCATCCCCAAGTGCAGGGAACAGTAGGCTTTGGAATGAGGTTTCCTGTCCTTCTAAAGTCATTTGCTACCTTCAGGCAAGATATGAGAGAAGACATCTCTTTGCATAAATTCTTCCTCTCCAAGCTCCAGGTTTCCTATAGGTAATTAGGTGCAGATCAATCATTTTTATCTTCCTTACTCCTTTGGAAATCTTAAGTGGGTGAGTGTTTAGGAACAATGTTATGAATATTGTCTATATCAAACATTTTAATTGCTTAATTGACCTCTTTATATGCAATTGAACTTTTTGGGTTCTCCACTTTTTGAGACTGGAGAACATCTAGTATCTTTCTGAAATAGGAGGCTTTTCCCATCTACCTTTCAACATCTTTGTCTTTTAGCCCTTGGTCACTTTCAACTCTTGTTGAAGTCACTGGAGTGGTACATTTAACAACAGAAATATTAGAAAATATTCTGGCAAAAGAAGAAAGTAGAGAACCATCTGACAAGGGGAAGGTCAAGTGCACACACCTGTTTCCTGGGTTTGACCTCAATGTGGTAGTGAACTATATCTAGACCTAATAAACAATGGGTCAGAGCAATGATGTATGAGACTGTTTCTCTGTAATGCAAGATTTCAAAGACTTTTGGAGTATTATGAAGTTAGTTAAAATTCTTGCCACTTTAGTTTGAATTCTAAGATTGTCAAATGAATATTATTCATTGTAAATAGTACCCATGGTACCCTAACAGAAGACCTTGTACGACTGCTCAAAGTAACTATGTTTGTTTTTCCCCTAGCTGGTATACTGGAAGAAGCCCCTGATCCCAAATGAGAAAATGTGGGTTCCAATCCAAATTCATTTATTATTATCCTGTGACCTAAATTAAATCACTTCATCTCTTCTGGTCTGTTTCCTCAACTGCAAAATTAAGGGTTTGGACTAGATGACCTCTGAGACCTGTTTCAATTCTAGATCTAGGATGCTACATTTGAATGTTATACACCAAACGGATACTGTTCCCATTTTTGTTTTTATTTCTATTCTTTTTTGTTTGAAGGGTAAAGGGAGTAGGAGGAAAGAAGGCAGGAGCATCTTGCAGACTAGGTACAGAATATGACACCTATTGGTGTGGTACTCTCTCCTCATTAGTGGAGATGAATACTCTGTCCGGTGGGGTGGAGTTTGTGAGAGCAAGAGAGTTCCAGTCTTCTTCAGTTTTCTAAAGAACACTATCTCATATGTGCAATGGAGAATACCATCTGTATCCAGAGAGAAAATTGTGGAGTTTGAATAAAGACCAAAGACTATTACCTTCAATTTAGAAAAAAAAATTATCTTATTATGTAATTTTGTGATCTCTTATACTTTATTTTCTTCCTTAAGGATATGAAATCTCTCTCATCACGGTCAACTGAGATCAGTGTATACCATGGAAACAATGAAAGACTAACTGAATGCCTTCTGTAGGGGTTGGGGGGGGAGGGAATCAAGAATGGCAGAAAATTATAAAACTCAAAATTAATAAAATCTTTCTAAAGAAAAAAAGAACTCTATCACATCCCTATCCCCAACATGCTATAATAGAAATTTCAAGGATTTTTCCCTTGGTTGAGAGTAAGAACTCTCTCTTGGTTGAATTGTTACCTCAATCCCAATGGCAAAGCTTCTTCACTCTATTATTTGATATACATTTCCCTGATTTCTCTTTTGCTGTAATATGTATAAATATGTGTGGGTTTCCCCCCATTTGATATGTGTGTTCATGATGACAAAAGGTATCATGCTTTGGAAATAGTTTGTGATCCTTATTCTCCCCCAAAATGAAAAACAGAAACAAAAATAAAAGCTTGAATTGATCATATCCTTTTGATTAATAATATTTAAAGGAACACATGGATATAATTCTAGGCTGGTACTCCCACACTCTCTCTCTCTGAAGAGAACAGAGTGGTCTCCTATCCCAAATTTCTATTCCTCCTCTAGGCAGAAATGAAAATCACCCCTGGGGGAAAGTGGGTTGAGGGGAGAAAAGAGAGATCTATCTGCCTCTTTTTTTAATCACACAATAAAGTAGGGGGCGTGATGGCTCCTTGCCATACATGGAACCTCTTCTACACATGGGCTTTCTCATTACATACATTTTTCAGAAAGTAAATAGTTGAAGACACATGGTAGATAAGCTAGGGACCATCAGAAAGATAAAGGGAGAGGAAGAAGGAGGAAGTGTGCACCAGATATCATGAAGTTTCCTAACAACAGTGGGAAAAGGCAATGGCAGTAGAAGTACCTGAAGCCAAGTTGGGAGAGCTAAAGAACACTTTGAAGATAGTGTATGGGTATACAGTTACCATAAAAGAATTCTCAGAGACTAGGTCTGAACAAAAGAAAATATTCACTTTCTCAAAAAAGGGTGCATTCACAGACACACCAAGATGGAGAAGGTCAGAGAGCTGCACCTAAAACATACAATAAAGCAAGTTTATACAGATTCTAACCACAGTTCCCCCACCCTAACCCTCTTCCCCTTCAGCCCCCTTGGCTGGGCTCCAGTCTATTTGAGAAATCTACCCTAGCAACAGATGTAAAGAGAGTGGTGCTTTCAAAATATGTATCTCACTAGATGTTTACCAAACTCCCTTGGTTTACCTGATGACTTTCAAAACTGTTTTGTTTAGGAAAAAAATAGGATTCGCATAGTCAGGAGGTGCCTCAGTTAGCAAAATGCTCTTATTGCAAAAATAGGATGTCCTGGATCCCTTGGAATGTTTGGTTTCTCCTGACATAAACATTTCTTTAAGCCTGAGAGGATTTCATCGGAAAGTATCTCACTCTGCAGAGACCTTCAGAACCTGCAGAAACCAACAAAGGTAAAAATTACCAGCAGAGCTAGCATTACCAGACAAAATATGGTGGTTTCAGGAAAACTTTAAACTATTAGGACTTCATGTGAATTTTCTCAATTGGTTTCCTTAATTTTCCAGGGCAAAGATGAAATCAATTAGAGAGGAGCTAGTGAGTCTACCAGAACTAATCAGTACTTGTTTACAATTGTTAAATTTTCAGTGTGAATATTTATATTCAATAATCAACAAAAACTACAAATCTGGCTGCTCTATTGCTAAATGGTGGAGAAAATGCTGATACTGTATTGGTTTGGGTTAGTTTGGTTTTTTTTTTGTGGAAAGCAAATTGTTAAACATTTATCAATTCACACCAGAGTCAGGATCATGAGAAGAGGCATTAAACTGGAAAATGGACAATTCCTATTTCCTAACTGTATTTTCTTTTTTTTTAGAAAAATTTTATTTATTTTGAGTTTTACCATTTCCTCCCCATTCTTGCTTTCCTCTCCCCACTCTCCACAGAAGGCACTCTGTTGATCTTTGCATTGTTTCCATGGTATGCATTGATCTCAGTTGAATGTGATGAGAGAGAAATCATATCCTTAAGGAAACATAAAATATAAGAGATAACAAAATTACATAATAAGATAATGGGTTTTTTTTCCTAAATTGAAGGCCATAGTCTTTGGCCTTTGTTCAAACTCCACAATTCTTTCTCTGGATACAGATGGTATTCTCCATCACAGAGAGCCCAAAATTATCCCTGGTTGTTATACTGATGGAATCAGCAAGTCCATCAAGATTGATCATCACTCCCATGTTGCTGTTTTTCTGGCTCTGTTCATCTCACTCAGCATCAGTTCATGAAAATCCTTCCATGCTTCCCTGAATTCCCATCCCTCCTGGTTTCTAATAAAACAACAGTGTTCCATCACATACACATACCACCGTTCATTAAACCATTCCCCAATTGAAGGACATTCACTTAATTTCCAATTCTTTGCCGCCACAAACAGGGCTTCTATGAATATTTTTGTACAAGTGATGTTTTTATCCTTTTTCATCATCTCTTCAGGGTATAGATCCATTAGTGGTATTGCAGGATCAAAGGGTATGTACATTTTTATTGACCTTTGGGTGTATTTCCAAATTTCTCTCCAGAAAGGTTGGATGAGTTCACAGCTCCACCAACAATGTATTAGTGTCCCAGCTTTCCCCCATTCCTTCCAACATTGATCATTGTCCTTTCTGGTCATGGTGGCCAGTCTGAGAGGTGTGAGGTGGTATCTCAGAAATGCTTTAATTTGTATTTCTCTAATAAGTAATGATTTAGAGCAATTTTTCATATGACTGTGGACTGCTTTGATTTCCTTAGCTGTAAATTGCCTTTGCATATCTTTTGTTCATTTGTCAATTGGGGACTGGCTTGTTTTTTTTTGAAAATTTGACTCAGTTCTCTGTATATTTTAGAAATTAGTCTTTTGTCAGAAATACTGGTTGTAAAAATTGTTTCCCAATTTACTACATTTCTTTTGATCTTGGTTATAGTGGTTTTGTCTATGCAAAAGCTTTTTAATTTGATGTAATTAAAATTATCTATATTATTTTTTTATGATGTCCTCCATCTCTTTTTTGGTCATAAACTGCTTCCCTTTCCATAGAACTGACAGGTAAACTATTCCTTGATCTTCTAGTTTTCTTATAATAGTCCTAAGTGTATTTTTTTATTAAAGATTTTATTTATTTTGAATTTTTTCCCCTAATCTTACTTCCCTCCCCCACCCCCCACAGAAGGCAGTCTGTTAGTCTTTACATTGTTTCCATGGTATACATTGATCCAAATTGAGTGTGATGAGAGAGTAATCATATCCTTAAGGAAGAAACATAAAGTATAAGAGATAGCAAGATCAGACAATAAGATATCAGTTTTTTTCCTAAATTTAAGGTAATAGTCCTTGGTCTTTGTTCAAACTCCACAATTGTTTCTCTGAATACAGATGGTATTCTCCATTGCAGAGAGCTCCAAGTTGTCCTTGATTGTTGCACTATTGGAATGAGCCAGTCCATCAAGGTTGATCATTGCCCCCATGTTGCTGCCTAACTGTATTTTCTAAAGAGACTGGGGTATCTATCGCCAATAACATGCTAGAAAAGCAATTTATCTTTGAATGTTAGTTGGAAGTCTCCATCATTTGTGGGAATAGGAATGAACATAAAATCTCTATGTGATAGTAAAAAAGAATCAGATTGTGGCATTTTTCCCAGAAGAGAGCCTGAATAGAAACCAAAAAAAACCCCATTTATTAAGTATTTATTATGTTCAAGGAAGTCTTCCAGGCACTAGAGATATAAAGACACAAATGAACACATCAAAGCAAAAGAGAAAATCAGGGAAGGTGTATATAGGAGAATTGTATATCAGATAATAGAGTGAAGAAGCTCATCATTGGGAGTGAGGTAACAATTAAACCAAGAGAGAGTTCTAACTCTCAACCAAGGGGAAAGTCCTTGAAATTTCTATTATAGCAAATTGGGGATAGGGATGTGATAGAATTCTTGCACTCTTTCTTTACATCTGTTGCTAGAGTAGATTTCCTCAAACAGACTGAAGCCCAGCCAAGGAGTTGAAGGGGAAGAGGGTTAGGGTGGGGGAACTGTGGTTAGAATCTATATAAACTTGTTTTACTGTGTGCTTCAGGTGCAACTCTCTGACCTTCTCCATCTTGGTGTGTCTATGAATACACCCTTTCTTGAGAAAGTGAATAGTTTCTTTTGCTCAGACCCAATCTCTGAGAATTCTTTTACAGTAACTGTACCCAATACACTATCTTCAAAGTGTTCTTTAGCTCTCCCAACTTGGCTTCAGGTACTTCTACAGCCATTTCCTTTTCCCACTGTTGTTAGGAAACTTCATGATATCTGGTGCACACTTCCTCCTTCTTCTTTTCCCTTTATCTTTCTGATGGTCTCTAGCTAAGCTGCCATGTGCCTTCATCTCTTTACTCTCTGAAAAATGTATGTAATGAGGAAGCCTATGTGTACAAGAAGTTTCATATATGGCAAGGAGCTTTCACTCCCCCAGCCTTGTTGTGTGATTAAAAGAGAGGCAGATAGTTCTCTCTTTTCTCCCCTCAACCCACTTTTCCCTCCCAAGGGGAAAAAATCAGGTATTCTACAGTCATTGCCTTTTCCCACTGTTGTTTAGAAAACTTCTTGCTCTCAAGAATCTTCTATATGTCTTTTTGTTTTGTTTTGTTTTTTAGTTTTTGCAAGGCAATGGGGTTAAGTGGCTTGCCCAAGGCCACACAGCTAGGTAATTATTAAGTGTCTGAAGCCAGATTTGAACTCAGGTACTCCTGACTCCAGGGCTGGTGCTCTATCCACTGTGCCACCTAGCTGCCCCCAAATCTTCTATATGTCAAAAGAGATAAATTAGCTTATTGAGAATCCCAAGAATAGAGTAGAGAAATTGGGAGCTCCATCTGCCACTGAAGTTTCAAAAGCATGTATGTTGGTGAACACTCTTATTTTGTTTGTACAGTCACTGGTAATAAAAAGGAAGAGGTGACAATTTCCTGAAAGAAGGGAAATTCATGAGGGTTATTCTACTATCTCCATACTTTTCTCTCTTCTACCTCCACTCTTCTCCTCACCCACAGCATACAGACATACAAATACCCTATTTCCTCGTGTATAAGATGCTCCCATGTATAAGATGCACCTTAATTTGGTGGCACAAAAATGTATTACATAAAGTTATTGAACTCAAATTTTATTCATCATGAAATTCAAGGATCTTCTGCTCATAGCTTTCAAGCATCTCTTGGGTTTCATGAACTTGAAGCATCCATTGTGACCTCCTTTGAAATCAGTAGCTTCTTTTTCATCAACAATTCTTCTGGCCTCCTGCTGAACCATCTTTGTGGACACAGGAATTCCAATCATCCTTTGCTCTTCAATCCACATCTTCAGTTCCCTCTCTAACTCAGGCCATTTGACTGACTTGCCTGTCATTGCTGTTGTCAGAAGGGTTTCTTCTTCCCATAGCCAGTCTGTCTCATAGTGTTTGCTCAATTGAGGAAGACCAAACTGATAGCAGCATGATTTCCATTCACTTTTGCAAACTGGATCATATTGAACTTGAATTCAGCACTGTACAAAAATCTTTTCTGAGCCATTTCTGGGCAGAACGTGGCAAAACATAACCTGATATACCAGTAACAAATGCAAAAGAATGAGTGCAAAGACAAGAAGTCCAAAAAATCTATAACAATGAGTGCAAAAAACAAGTATGAAAAAGCAGGAAATGCAAGTAAAAAATTCTACAACCACTGTATAAGAGGCTCCCAGTTTTTAGACCCCAAATTTTTTGGAAAATAGTGTGTCTTATACATGGGGAAATATGGTACTACATGTGTCCTTATGGGTTTTGAGAATTTCCATTTTGCTCTGAATCCAATATAGTATGCATATTATATATAATATATAATGCTTATATAATAATTCATATATAATGAAGGCAATATAATATAATACATTTAGAGCTAGGAGACATTGAGACCTATTTACTAATTATATGACCTTAGAAAAATATTTTCCCCCTGAGTCTCAGTTTCCTCATTTGTAAAATGGGGAAATAATTGAATGAGATGCTCTTTAATATGCCATCCTACTCAGAGATACTATGGTTCTATTCCATAATATTTTGTCTCTGATAATAATAGAAGCTAGAAGTTATATGGTACTTTATGCCTCTCCAGATCAGTTTTTCTTGAAGATTATTACTATTTTCATTACAGAAAAGCCAAGGCAGTAAATGCTTGATTGACTGAGAATAGCATTTGACAACATACAAGGACATTTTTTAAATAAAAAATTCTGTATTTAAAAATACACAAAGAGGGCAGCTAGGTGGTACAGTGGATAGAGCACTGGCCTTGGAGTCAGGAGTACCTGAATTCAAATCCGGCCTCAGACACTTAATAATTACCTAGCTGTGTGGCCTTGGGCAGGCCGCTTAATCCCCATCGCCTTGCAAAAACTACAAAAAAAAAAAAAAATACACATGTGCAAAAAAGTTATTTCAAATACAAAATCCTTTCCTATTCATCACCAAATTTCTTTCATTATACATTTAAAATAGCATATAGTTGTCATTTTATTATTGATCAGAGCTCTCGATGCATTAGGGCTTATCTTAACTGGTGGGGGAGGAATATCAAACCATTCTAGAGTAATGTTAATTCCTTTGAATCAGTGTTGTCAGACAGTTTCATGGAGAAAATTTCAAAGAAAAGAAAGCAAATAGAACTTATGGGATGTCCAGGAGAGAGATCAAGACAAGTCATCTAATTTTGAGGGTCTGTTTTCTCATCTTTAAGTTGTATTAAATAGTTTCTGAGATTTCTCCCAGTTCTACATCTCTGATCCAATGGAGAGTAAAAATTGCTCTGTGTACAACCAATTCCCACAATAGGATAAAACTAAAAGAAATCAAATAATTACTGATTATGAAGAAGACTATGATACCAGGTGAGTACTAATTGAAACAAGGTGCTCTAAAATTTTTGAAAAAAAAAATAGAGTACTGATTCATAGTGAAGAACTTATTTGTCTGGGTTAGCATTGATCAGGAGTCTTTAAACTATTTTGCATCATAGCCTCCTTCATCTGTCTGGTGAAGCCTATGGACCCTTTCTTAGAATCATGGTTTTAAATGCATAGAAGAATCTACATAGGTTGACAAAGGAAACCATTTATATTGGCATAGTTATCAGGATATTTATTTTTAAAAAATTCACAGACTACAGGTTAGGAACCACTGGACTAGAAAGTGTACCTAGCTCAAAGATTCTTTGTTCACTGGTTCATTAGGATTGTTGTTAAGTTCTGTCCCAATGCTAAGATCTTCTAATTAATACATAATTTCAGGCAGCTAGGTGGTGCAGTGGATAGAGCACCGGCCCTGGAGTCAGGAGTACCCAAGTTCAAATCTGGCCTCAGACACTTAATAATTACCTAGCCGTGTGGCCTTGGGCAAGCCACTTAACCCCATTGCCCTGCAAAAACTAAAAAAAAAAAAAATACATAATTTCTCATGACCACTTCTAAGACATAAATGAGGTAAACCTGTGTTTCTATCTCTTTGGGTAGAGATTTCACCACTAAGTAGGTTCAAATTCATGGTGAAGGCTAATCCAGCAACACCAAACCCTACCATTGGTCCCCAGGAATCCAAAGGTCACAGAAGCAAATAGGCACAAGGAAGGATCTCAAGGAAGTATCATCCTCATCCTCAAGCAATAGAAGCCAAAAAAATTTGGGGAAAAACCTTATGTAGAAAGGCTGGGGGGGGGGGGGGTGGATCCAAGATGGTGACAAGAACAGATCATGTCTTAGGCGCTCTCTCATAAAACTAATATGCTAAGGACTCTAACTAAATTTTCAAGAGACAGAACCCACAGAGGGACCCAGTGAGGCAGTTCTCCTACTCAAGGTAACCTGGAAAAGAGCAGAAAGGCTCTGCTCCTGGGGTTGGAGTGGCGGCCTGCCAGAGAGGTGGCCTGCCAGAGCAAAAGAACTTCAGCCTCCCAGAGGCAGCCCCAGGGTACCGGGAGCCACTGCTCACAGCAGCTGGGGAGTCTCCTGAGGTACGCCCCAGGGATCACAGGGCACAAATTGGGGGAAACAGTGGGGGACCTCTGCCAGAACGAACATGTGAAGCCCAGCCCTCAGGGCACACAGAGAGCAGGATGGCCAGGGCAGCCGAGTTCCAGGAAACAGAAGCAGGTGGAGCTGGTAAGCAGGAGCCCCCAGGGCATGAGCCCATTGAGCTGAGGGAGGGGAGTGAAGAGAGAGAAACTGCTGAGCTCTGTCCTCTGCCTCTGGAACAGGAATCTGGGGCTCTGACCACATTCAGATCCTGATCACACTCTAGGCCCCCCCATAGAACATCAGCCCCCCCCACCTCAGCCCCATGGCAGAGGGGGGAGCATATGTTCATTCACAGACCAGGAGGGAGGACAGAGCCTCTCACACTGAGACCCTTGTGGGAGGGTCCCAAAAGCTCAGGAAACACCCCAAAAACAGGCTCAGGCTGGGAAAATGAGCAAGCAGAGAAACAAGAGGAAGACCATTGAGAAATATTTTGCCTGTGAGCCCAAGAAGGATCAAAATACTGAGTCTGAAGATGAGGAAGCACAAGCTCCTGCATCTAAAGACTCCAAGAAAAGCAGAAATTGGGCTCAGGCTATGACAGAGCTCAAAAAAGACTTTGAAAATCAAATGAGGGAGTTACAAGAAAAACTGGGAAAAGAAATGAGAGAGATGCAGGAAAAACATGAAAATGAAGTCAGAAGCCTAGTCAAGGAAATCCAAAGAAATGCTGAACAAAATAGCATGCTAAAAACCAGCTTAGGTCAAATGGATAAAACAGTTCAAAAAGTTATGGAGAAGAATGCTTTAAAAAGCAAAATTGGCCATATGGAAAAAGAGATAAGAAAACTCTCAGAGCCAAGATGGCGACAAGAAGGGATCGAGTCTTAGGCGCTCTCTGTTAAAACTTGAAACTAAGGACTCTAACTAAACTTTTGAGAGACAGAACCCACAAAGGGACCCAGTGAGGCAGTTCTCCTACTCAAGGTAACCTGGAAAAGAGCAGAAAGGCTCTGCTCCCCGGGGTCCGAGGGCCAGCCAGCCAGAGGGGTGGCCTGCCACAGTGAAAGAACGTCAGCCTCCCAGAGGTGGCCCAAGGGCTCTGGGAGCCACAGCTCACAGCAGCCAGGGAGTCTCCTGAGCTGCACCCCAGGGAGCACCAGGCACAAACTGGGGGAACATCGGGGCACCTCTGCCAGAGCAAGCACGTGGAGCCCAGCCCTCAGGGCACACAGCAAGCAGCTTGGTCTTTCTGCAGCCCAGATCCGGAAACAGAAGCAGGCAGAGCCAGTAAGCAGAAGCCCCCAGGGCACAAGCCCATTGAGCTGAGGGAGGGGAGTGAAAAGAGACTGGGAGCTCTGTCCTCTGCCTCTGGAACAGGACTCTGGGGCTCTGAACACATTCAGATGCTGATCGCAGTCTAGGCCCCCCACATAGAACAGCAGCCCCCCCCACCTCAGCCCCGTGGCAGAGGGGGGCGCTTATGGTCATTCACAGACCAGGAGGGAGGACAGAGCCTCTAACATCGAGACCCTTGTGAGAGGGTCCCAAAAGCTCAGGAAGCACCCCAAAAACAGGCCCAGGCTGGGAAAATGAGTAAGCAGAGAAACAAGAGGAAAACCATTGAGAAATATTTTGCCTGTGAGCACAAGAAGGATCAAAATACTCAGTCTGAAGATGAGGAAGCACAAGCTCCTGCATCTAAAGACTCCACGAAAAACAGAAATTGGGCTCAGGCTATGACAGAGCTCAAAAAAGACTTTGAAAATCAAATGAAGGAGTTACAAGAAAAACTGGGAAAAGAAATGAGAGAGATGCAGGAAAAACATGAAAATGAAGTCAGCAGCCTAGTCAAGGAAATTCAAAAAAATGCTGAAGAAAATAGTATGCTAAAAACCAGTTTAGGTCAAATGGATAAAACAGTTCAAAAAGTTATTGAAGAGAAGAATGCCTTAAAAAGCAAAATTGGCCAGATGGAAAAAGAGATAAGAAAACTCTCTGAGGAGAACAAATCCTTCAGAAAAAGAATAGAATTCAGGGAGATTGATGAATTTACCAGAAATCAGGAATCAATGCTTCAAAACCAAAAAAATGAAAAATTACAAGAAAATGTGAAATATCTCATTGAAAAAAACAACTGATATGGAAAACAGACTTAGGAAAGATAATTTAAAAATTATTGGAATACCTGAAAGTCATGATCAGGAAAAGAGCCTTGACATCATTTTCAAAGAATTACTACAGGAAAATTGCCCTGATATTCTAGAAGCAGAGGGGAAAATAGAAATGGAGAGAATCCACTGATCCCCCCGAGAAAGAGATCCCAAAAAATCAACCCCTAGGAATATTGTAGCCAAGTTCCAGAACTCCAAAATCAAAGAGAAAATATTACAAGCAGCCAGAAGGACACAGTTCAAATATCATAGAGCTGCAGTCAGGATCACACAGGACTTAGAAGCAACTACAATGGAAGCTCGTAGGGCTTGGAATATAATATACCGGAAGGCAAAAGAGCTTAGAATACAGCCAAGAATCAATTACCCAGCAAGGCTGAATGTCCTCTTCCAGGGAAAAAGATGGACTTTCAATGAACCAGGGGAATTTCAAATGTTCCTTTTGGAATGGCCAGAGCTGAATAGAAGGTTTGATCTTCAGATACAGGACTCAGGTGAAGCATACAGATTGGAGGAGAGGGGCGAAATATGAGGGACTTAATGATGATGAACTGCATGTATTCCTGCATAGAAAAATGACACTGATAATACTCATATGAACCTTCTCAGTTAATAGAGCAGATAGAGGGAACTTTTATAGTTGAAGCACAGGAGAAAGCTGAATTTGAAGATATGGAGTCAATAGAAAAAAAGGGAAATGTAATGTGAGAAAGAAAAAGGAGAGGGGGAATAGGCCAAGATATTTCATATCATAAGATTTTTCTTTATTACAATGAGCTATTGCAATGATATGGAAGGGGGGAAGACAAGGGGGAATGAGGGAATCTTTGCTCTCATCAGAGGTAGCTAGGAGAGAAAACAGCATATATACTCAACAGGGTATAGGCATCTGGAGTAAGAAGGAGAGGGAGGGACAGGGGCAAGGGGGAGATGTGAGTGATGGAGGAGAAGATGGACCATGGTGGGAGAGTGGTCAGATATAACACATTTTCTTTTTTACTTCTTGCAAGGGGCTGGGATTGGAAGGCCTGTCCAAGACCATGGGGCCAGGTGGATGCTGAGCCTAAGGGGTGGTATGGGGGCTCAGGGCCTCTTGGCCCCAGGACCAGGGATCTGTCTGCTGCACCACTCAGATACCCTACAGCAGAGTCAGAGTGAAAGGAGAGAGAAAATATAGTACATGGTAGTGGAGAAATAAGAAAGGAGGGAGTTGTGATCAGCAATGGCAACGGTAGAAAAATATGGAAGTAAATTTTGTGATGGACTTATCATAAAGAATGTGATCCACCCACACCAGAGTTGTTGGTGTTGGAACAAAGACTGAAGCACATTTTTTATTATTTTATTTGCAGGCGGGGGGGCGGGGTTCAGGGCAAATGGGGCTGGGTGGCCTGCTTGGGGCCGCATAGCAGGGTGATCATTGGGCGTCTGAGGCCGGATTTGGACCCGGGTGCTCCTGGCTCAAGGGCCAATGCTCTGTCCGCCACCCAGCCACCCCTACTATTATTACTATTTTATTTTATTTTGGGTCTTTTTTTTTTTTTGGTTTTTGCAGGGTAGTGGGGTTCAGGTAGCTTGCATGTCACATGGCTGGGTGATTGTTGAGTGTACGGGGCCAGATGTGGGCTCGGGTGCTCATGGCTCCAGGGCTGGTGCTCTGTCCATTGCGCCACCTGGCCATACCTACAATTATTACTATTTTTTTTTTAATTTTAATTTTTTTCTCTCCCCTTTACTTTATCACTCAAGCGAGTCTATATTTATGGGGGAGGGGGTATTTTGTTTACTCTTAAACAAGAATATTTTATTAATGTATAAAAAATATTGTACAAAATGAGAATAAATATTAAATAAAAAAATAAAATATGCAAACAAAAAAAAAAAGAAAGGCTAGGAGAGTCCCATAACTACTGGGCAGATGTGAGAGTAGTTGTGAGAGTCCTGCCCAGACTTCTTCAATGGTTTGTCAAAAGCTGAGTGTATTTAACAAAAATCAGCCTAGAAAATGTCCTGAGTCATTCAAAATAGTATACTCTTAGCTATGACCAAATGTCCTCTTCTCTATGCACTTATATTATGTGTGTGTTTGTATGTGCACATGCATATATGTGTACAAAGTCAACAATTATTTACTAAGTGATGCTTAGGTACTAAGCATATACTGCTTTTGACTTAAGAGGAACTGGATTCAAATTTTGACTGGACTGCTCAATAACTAAGTTCACTTTCCTGGGCCTCATTTTCCCCATCTAAAAAAATGAGAGGCTGGACAAGATGAGTTTTTCAGGTCCTTTCCACTTTTAAATCCCATAAGCTGGTGTCACTGCATGAGGGAAAGAAAGATGTTGACCCTCTGAATTTAACCCATGTGTCTGCCTGCTCTCATGACTGTTTGAAAGGCATAAATGAGGATGCAAATACCTGAGGGTTCTAGGAGAAAACAATTCCAGACGACTAAGCACAATTAACTAAAATAAATTCAAAAACCATTATAGAGTTCCAAGTTATATATTACTAAGTTCTACCAAGACCTTGTTTTGTTTTGGTTTTGGAATTTGGTTTTGGACTATGATTTTTATCAGTATAGAGAACTCCCACCAGAAACTTCTCTAGTATGGATTATCCCTTTTTCTGAAAAGTCTAATCTTGGACAGTTATTGCCTAGGGCAGTGAGAGGCTAAGTGACTTGTCTAAGCTAGTACATAGCAGAGGTGGGGAATTGAATCCCAAGTCTGACTATCGCTGAGACCAGCTCTCTATACACTATTCCATCACCTCTTCTATTAAATGTTTTAAAAATCGAATCATAATTTTTATTTTATACCACCTATTTTGTCCAATATTTACTTCTTTCCTACCTTTCCAAGAAATTCAGCCTTTGTAGCAAAATGTAAGAAAGAGGAAAAAAATTGTTAATAAAACAAACATTGAAAATGCTGATGGGTGCAGTATTCTACTTATATTTCCCCTACTCAACAAAGTAGGGTGTGGTAGGAGTAATATTATCTAACAGTTCTCAGGTCATAAATTAGGCTTACTTTTTTTTAGAGAAAGATTTTATTTATTTTGAGTTTTACAATTTTCCCTCATTCTTGCTTCCCTCCCCCCCACCCTCCACAGAAGGCATTCTGTTAGTCTTTACATTGTTTCCATGGTATACATTGATCTAAGTTGAATGTGATGAGAGAGAAATCATATCCTTTAAGGAAGAAAAATAAAGTATGAGAGATAGAAAAATTACATAATAAGATAACAAGCTTTTTTCCTAAATGGTCTTTGTTCAAATTCCACAATTCTTTCTCTGGATCCACATAGTATTCTCCATCACAGATAGCCCAAAATTGTCCCTGGTTGTTGCACTGAAGGAATGAGCAAGTCCATCAAGATTGATCATCACCCCCATGTTGCTGTTAGGGTGTACAGTGTTCTTCTGGTTCTGCTCATCTCACTCAGCATCAATTCATGAAAATCCTTCCATGCTTCCCTGAGCTCCTGTCCTTTCTGGTTTCTAATAGAACAATAGTGTTCCATGACATACATATATCACAGTTTGTTAAGCCATTCCCCAATTGAAGGACATTCACTTAATTTCCAATTCTTTTTAGGCTTACTTTTCTTAAGATCTCACCCCCATGCAAGTTAGATTAGTCTTTCCTTAAAGGTATTAAAATTGTCCCTGAGATTTATACATGAGAGTGTAAAAGAGATAACCCATATGGTATCTAGAAACAAGTGGGGCTATTCCAGATTCATATGCTGTCTCTTTGTTGAATGTCCTTTAAGTAAATCTCTTTTTATGTCCAAAGAGTGCTTGATTTCATTTCAGTATCAAACCTGAATTACTATCCTGAGTCAGGCCTGTTCTATTAGGGAGTGGAAGTGCCCTCTAACTTCCTTTCTTTGGGGCTAAGCTTGACCATAATAATTTTGCAAAATACATTCTCAATAATTTTGCTATTTTTTTTTCCTTTTTCTTTAATTTCTTTTTTTTTGAGGCAATCAGGATTAAA